>NC_067139.1:22666220-22966220 GCF_903995435.1 Acomys russatus
AATATCTTATAGGCAGGAAACATGGGGCAAAGGTTTTTTGGCTGGGTTGGTGTTTCCATCTTTCCATTGGAAGTCTTGCCTGATTACAGGAGATGACTGACTTAAGTAGTTTCTTGAGGAAACATATTCAAGTGGTAAATAGCTTGGTTGGGAAGGTGTATCTCTGATTCATTATGATTTGAGAGAAGTCCCTGGTGGAATGACGTATTTTGTGGGATAATGTTTATGTGAGATGTTTATCCATATAGGAAGTTTGCAGGGATACCGTTTAAAGGGACATGGTCAGTTTGCAGGGACGCAGTAGACAGAGAAGGCAGTTATAAATCCAGAATGCCTATTGCATTATTCACTGAGAGAGAATGCCTGAACAACACAACTTTAGGAGAGAAAGATTTTGCTTGGCTCTTAGATTGAGGGGATACAGTCCATACTGGTGGGGAAGGCATGGAGGTGAGTAGCTTGTGGCTACACTGGCAGAAGCCCAAGGCTTCTAGCTTACCTTTGAAAAATTATAGAAGCAGAAACTGGGCAAGGAGCATGACCAGGCTATGAATGTCAAGGCCTGCCCACAATAACCCAAATCTTCCACCTAGATCCTATTTCCCAGTGGTTTTATACCCTGCCTAAAACAGTGCAATAAGCTGAGAGCGAAGTATTGGAACACAGGAACTTTTGGAGAAACTATCACATCCAAACCGTAGTGCCATCTTGAAGAAAAGTTACGACCTGCTTTGTTAGGGAATGGGGCCAAAAGGTGGATGTCACCCTTGAGGTATGCTATTTCAGTGGCTTAGTGATGCTTATTGCAAGATACTACATACATTAACAGTTTGATTAATTTATAAACTCCTTAATATTAAACTTTTGCCTAGCCTCAAACCATGCAATTATGTCCCTTCTGGTTCTAAGCTTTTAATACTGAAATGGTCATGGAAGGGTGTTGACAAGATGCCAGGACAGTAGCTCTCTTTGCCCACATGCTTGCTTGTTTATTTATTTATATGAATTTTTGGTGACCTTTTGTGAGTACTCAAAGGGTATAGAATTGTTGATACTTTGGGCCTATCTTGAAGAACCTTTGCATTATGTCCATGCTCCCAGTTCTCCAGTATCTTCTATATGATCTGCTGAAACCATCCTTTATCACTAAAGAGTCAATACAGAACCTTTTACCTAGGTGAGATGCTGGCTCTGCCCTCCTTCCCCAACCCCCCACACCTGTGAGAGTAGCTCTCTCCTCCATTTCCCTTCAAGACTACTTCTGCAGCACCTTGTCTGAAGTCAGCATCTGTCTATCTGCAGAGTGAAGTGTGTGGATACTCACAAGGAGTTTGTCAGATGGGAGAGAATGGAGGATGGCTGTGCTAAGAATCAGGGCATGGTCAACTTGCATATGAAGCCTGCTGAAGCCTTCTCCACCTCTCACTTCCAAGTCCCCACCAATGACTTGGGCCTAATCGTGGCCTGGAGTTGAGAAGAGGTGAACTTGTGGACAAGCAAGCCATACAATATCCAGGATTTATGCACACAGACTTCATGGGCACTTCATTAAGTCACTCTTGGCTGTTTAACCTTCAGGAGAATGTCTCAGGCCAAGAGTTAATTACCAGGGAACAGAGGTGCTTTCCATATTTGCATGTTTTATATCCATGAAGTCAACCATGGACTTTAAATACTTAATGAATTTGTGCTAAATATGTACAGACCACTGGGATTTTTTTTTGCCATCATTCCATTAACAATACAGTAGTGGTTACTATTTACTTAATAATTACTTAATAATTTACTTAATAACTAGTTACTTAACTATTTACTTAATAATATATGTATTATACTTATATGACATCTAGAAATTGTGTAAATTATACAGGAGGATGTGTGACTCCTGTAACATTTTACATAAGAGATTTGAGCATCTTTGGGTTAGAGACTCTGCAGGGATTTCTAGAACCAAGGCCCTGTGGGTACCAAAGGATGTAAATACTTAGTGGCTGGCATAGCACTAGCACTATTCTAAAGTCCTGAGCCCTGTAGCACCTTCTCATGTAATTTATTCTCTGAATCTTGTGGTCAATGAACTACTCCCCAAGATCTGTGTGAATAGGATATTTCTCCCAGTACTGGGGCTACTGCCTTCCCTGGTGACTATCTTCACTCTGTTCTGTGCTGCCCAGTTGGCTTCAACTCTATTGAAATAAATAAATACAAGTCTCAACTATAGCATTGTGGGTATAAGGAGATCATCTAAAGTGTTATTCAAAGGCATTCCTCAGGGTCTGGTTTGAGGGAGGGAGGAATGGGAGGATACAAGGGATGGGATAACAACTGTGATGTAATATGAATAAATCAATAAAATATATTCTTAAAAGTAGGGATAAGAAGAAAAAAAAAGGTCTAGTCTGACATGTCTACCTTCAAAGATATCACATTTTTTCACTGTATTAAGTTGATCATATTTTTGATGAAATTTTCCTCTGTTTAGTGTGGGCTAATCAGAATATTATTTGCTAGAAGCTGGAGTATACACAGACTTTCTATGATGGATGTCATGTTGCTTTTAGAATTCTATTCATTCTTGCTTGTTCTAGCATCCCCACAATGGCCTTATAGTACCCATCAATCACACTTACATCCAGAAGCACCAGGATTGTGAACACTTTGGTGAAAGTAAGGCTTCTCCTAGGGTGGATCTTAACTAGCCCAGTGGAGCTTGCAAGGCCTTATGAATCTTCCATATGTGAGCAAGCTGAAAGAGCTGGGACTTTGAGGCTGGCTTCTTTCTTGGGTGAGAGATTGCCACCCAAGACAAAGCAACCCTTCTTTTTTTTTTTTTTCAGTAAGAATATATAGAAATTTTATTTTTTTTTAATTATAATGATTATTTCAATTAATAAATGTCATTTCCTCTACATTTAATTCCCAATTTTCTTTTTTTTTATTTTTATTTTATTAATTTATTCTTGTTACATCTCAATGTTTATCCCATCCCTTGTATCCTCCCATTCCTCCCCCCCCCCATTTTCCCATTATTCCCCTCCCCTATGACTGTTCCTGAGGGGGATTACGTCCCCCTATATATTCTCATAGGGTATCAAGTCTCTTCTTGGCTACTTGCTGTCCTTCCTCTGAGTGCCACCAGGTCTCCCCCTCCAGGGGACATGGTCAAATGTGAGGCACCAGAGTACGTGAGAAAGTCGTATCACACTCTCCACTCAACTGTGAAGAATATTCTGACCATTGGCTAGATCTGGGAAGGGGTTTAAAGTTTACCTCCTGTATTGTCCTTGGCTGGTGCCTTAGTTTGAGCGGGACCCCTGGGCCCAAATCTGCCTATCATATTGTTCTACTTGTAGATTTCTAGGACCCTCTGTATCCTTTTATTTTGCTGTTCTCCCATATGTCTCTCATTTAGAGTCCCAATAGAATGCCTTCCTCTCTGTCCCAGTTTCCTGGTAAGTGAAGGCTTTTGTGGGACATGCCCCTTGGGCTAGTATGCAGATATAAGTGAGTATATACCATTTGATTCTTTCTGCTTCTGGGTTAACTCACTCATTATGATCATTTCTAGCTCAATCCATTTATCCACAAATTTTGGGAATTCCTTGTTTTTAATAGCTGAGTAGTATTCCATAGTGTATATGTACCACAGTTTCTTTATCCACTGTTCTACTGAGGGACACTTAGGCTGTTTCCATGTTCTGGCTATTATGAATAAGGTTGCTATGAACATGGTTGACCAAATTTTCTTGTTGTGTGCTGCAGCATCTTCTGGGTATATTCCAAGGAGTGGAATAGCTGGGTCTTGAGGAAGCCGTATTCCCATTTTTCTGAGATAGCACCAGATAGATTTCCAAAGTGGCTGTACTAGTTTGCATTCCCACCAGCAATGAAGGAGTGTTCCTCTCTCCCCACATCCTCGCCAGCATGTGGTGTCGCTTGAATTTTTGATCTTAGCCATTCTGATAGGTGTAAGATGGAATCTCAGAGTTGTTTTGATTTGCATTTCCCTGATGACTAAGGAGGTTGAGCATTTCTTTAAGTGTTTCTCAGCCATTTGATACTCCTCTGTTGAGAATTCTTTGTTTAGTTCCAAGCCCCATTTTTCAATTGGGTTATTAGGTTTGGTGGTGTTTAATTTCTTGAGTTCTTTATATATTTTGGATATTAGACCTTTGTCAGATGTAGGGTTGGTGAAGATTTTTTCCCAGTCTGTAGGCTGTCGCTTTGTTCTCTTGACAGTGTCTCCTGCCTTACAGAAGCTTCTCAGCCTCATGAGGTCCCATTTATTAATGGTTGACATTAAGGCCTGGGCCGTTGGTGTTCTGTTCAGGAAGTTGTCTCCTGTGCCAATATGTTCCAGGCTCTTCCCCACTTTTTCTTCTAAGTGGCTTAGTGTCTCTGGTTTTATGTTGAGGCCTTTAATCCACTTGGATTTGAGTTTTGTGCAAGGTGACAAATATGGGTCCAGTTTCATTTTTTTACACATGGACCTCCAGTTAGACCAGCACCATTTGTTGAAGATGCTATCCTTTTTCCATTGAATGGATTTGGCTTCTTTGTCAAAAATCAAGTGACCATATGTGTGTGGATTCATATCTGGGTCTTCGATTCGATTCCACTGATCAACCAGCCTGTTGCTGTGCCAGTACCATGCTGTTTTAATTACTATTGCTTTATAGTACAGTTTGAGATCAGGTATGGAGATTCCTCCGGAGCACCTTTTATTGTACAAGATTGTTTTAGCTATTCTGGGTTTTTTGTTTTTCCATATGAAGTTCAGAATTGAACTTTCAATGTCTTTAAAAATTGTGTAGTTATTTTGATAGGGATTGCATTGAATCTGTAGATTGCTTTTGGTAGGATGGCCATTTTTACTATGTTAATTCTCCCGATCCATGAGCAAGGAAGATCATGCCATCTTCTCAGGTCATCTTCAATCTCTTTCTTCAGAGTTTTGAAATTGTTTTCATACAAGTCCTTCACTTGCTTAGTTAGGGTAACTCCTAGATATTTTATATTGCTTGTGGCTAATGTGAAGGGTGTGGTTTTCCTAATTTCTTCCTCTGCAAGCTTGTCATTTGTGTATAGGAAGGCTACAGACTTTTTTGAGTTAATTTTGTATCCAGCCAATTTGCTGAAGGTGTTTATCAGGTTTAGGAGTTCTCTGGTGGAGTTTTGAGGGTCACTTATGTACACTATCATATCATCTGCAAAGAGGGATAATTTGACTTCCTCCTTTCCCATTTGGATACCCTTGATCTCCTTTTGTTGTCTTATTGCTCTGGCTAGAACTTCGAGTACTATATTGAAGAGATATGGAGAGAGTGGGCAGCCTTGCCTTGTTCCCGATTTTAGAGGAATTTCCTTGAGTATCTCACCATTTACTTTGATTTTGGCTATTGGCTTGCTGTATATAGCCTTTATTATGTTGAGGAAAGTGCCTTGTATCCCCGATCTCTCTAAAACTTTAAACATGAATGGGTGTTGAATTTTATCAATGCTTTCTCTGCATCCAAGGAGATGATCATGTGGTTTTTTATTTTCAGTTTGTTTATATGGTGGATTACATTGATGGATTTCTGTATATTAAACCATCCCTGCATGCCTGGAATGAAGCCTACTTGGTCATGATGAATGATATCTTTGATGTGTTCCTGTATTCGTTTTGCAAGTATTTTATTTAGTATTTTTGCATCTATGTTCATAAGAGAAATTGGTCTGAAATTCTCTTTCTTTGTTGAGTCTTTGTGAGGTTTAGGTATCAATGAGACTATGGCCTCATAGAATGAATTTGGTAATTTTTCATCCATTTCTATCTTTTGGAGTAGCTTGAAGAGTATCGGTATTAGCTTGCCCTTAAAGGTCTGGTAGAATTCTGCACTGAAACCATCTGGCCCTGGGCTTTTTTTGGTTGGGAGACCATCGATGATTGCTTCTATTTCTGTAGGGGAAATGGGACTATTTAGCTTGTTTATCTGTTCTTCATTCAACTTTGGCAAGTGAAATTGTTCAAGAAAATCGTCCATTTCCCTTAGATTTTCAAATTTTGTGGCGTATATGCCTTCAAAGTAGGATCTTATGATTCTTTGAATTTCTTCAGTGTCTGTTGTTATGTCTCCCTTTTCATTTCTGATTTTGTTGATTTCAATACTGTCTCTCTGTCTTTTAGTTAGTTTCGCTAATGGTCTGTCTATCTTGTTGATTTTCTCAACGAACCAGCTTTTGGTTTTGTTGATTCTTTGGACTGTTTTCTTAGTTTCTAACTTGTTAATTTCAGCCCTGAGTTTGATTATTTCCAGGCGTCTACTCCTCTTGGGTGTTTCTGCTTCTTTTTTTCTAGGGCTTCCAGTTGTGTTGTTAAGATGCTTATGTGCGATGTTTCCAATTTCTTTTTAAAGGCACTTAGTGCTATGAATTTTCCTCTTAGCACTGCTTTCAATGTATCCCACAAATTTGGGTATGTTGTTTCTTCATTTTCATTGAATTTCAGAAACTCCTTGATTTCTTTCTTTATTTCTTCCCTGACCCAGGTGTCATTTAGCAGAGAGTTGTTTAGTTTCCACGTACGTGTAGGCTTTTTGTTATTTCTGTTGTTGTTGAATTGCAGCCTAAGAGCATGGTGATCTGATAGGATACAAGGTATTATTTCAATCCTCTTGTATCTATTGAGGCTTGCTTTGTGACCTACGATGTGATCAATTTTGGAGAAGGTTCCATGGGGTGCAGAGAAGAAGGTGTATTCTTTCTTGTTTGGGTGAAAGGTTCTATAAATATCTGTTAGATCCATTTGACCCATGGCATTGGTCAATGATGTTATTTCCCGGCTTAGTTTCTGTTTCAATGACTTATCCTTCAGTGAGAGTGGGGTGTTGAAGTCTCCCACTATTATTGTGTGGGGATCGATGTGTGGTTTAAGATTTTTTAGGAGATCTTTTACAAATGTGGGTGCCCTTGTATTGGGAGCATAGATGTTCAGAATTGTGATGTCATCTTGGTTGACTTTACCTTTGATGAGTATGAAGTGTCCTTCCTCATCCATTTTGATTAATTTTGGTTGAAAGTCTATTTTGTTCGATACTAAAATGGCTACACCTGCTTGCTTCTTGTGACCATTTGCTTGGAATATTTTTTTCCAACCTTTTACCCTGAGGTAATGCCTTTCATTATGGGTGAGATGTGTTTTCTTGGATGCAGAAGAATGTTGGATCTTGTTTATGTACCCATTCATTTAGTCTGTGTCTTTTATTGGAGAATTGAGGCCATTGATGTTGAGAGATATTAATGACCAGTGACTGTTAAGAGTCTTAATTTTGATGTTGTTTCCAGTCGAGCGTTTGTGTAGTTGTGTTTTTGCCATGGGATAGTTATCTATTTCCTGGGTAGTTTTGGTTGTAGCTTGACCCTTTTGGATGTAGTTTTCCTTCTAGTACCTTCTGTAAAGCTGGGTTTGTGGATAGGTACTGTTTGAATTTGTTTTTGTCATGGAATATTTTGTTTTCTCCATCAATGGTTATTGATAATTTTGCTGGGTAAAGTAGTCTGGCCTGGCATCTGTGTTCTCTTAGGGTTTGCAGGATCTCTGTCCAGGCCCTTCTGGCTTTTATGGTCTCTGCTGAGAAGTCGGGTGTAATTCTGATAGGTTTACCATTAAATGTTATTTGGCCCTTTTCCCTTGCAGCTTTTAATATTTTTTCTTTGTTCTGCATGTTTTGTGTTTTGATTATTATGTGGCGGGCAGTTTTTCTTTTCTGGTCAATTCTATTTGGTGTTCTGTAGGCCTCTTGTATGTTTATAGGCATCTCTTTCTTTAGATTGGGGAAATTTTCTTCTATGATTTTGTTGAGAATAGTTTCTGGGCCCTGGAGTCTGATGTCTTCTCTTTCTTCAATGCCTATTATCCGCAGATTTCTTCTTTTCATGGTGTCCTTAATTTCTTGGATGTTTTGTGTCAGGAGTTTTCCAGATTTGGCATTTTCTTTAATGGTTGATTCAATATCTGTGATTGTATCTTCTAGCCCTGAGATTCGTTCTTCCATCTCTTGGATTCTGTTAGAAAGGCTCACCTCTGTGTTGCTCGCCTTCTTCTCTGAGGTCTCACGTTCTCGTTTTTCTTCTGTCTGTGTGTTTATCATTGACTCCATTTTCATTTTCATATCTTGAACTGATTTTTTGATTTCTTTCATCTGAGTTTTTGTATATTCCTGAGTTTCTTCCATTGCCTCTTTATAGGTCTTCAGAGCTTGAACCGTTTTCTTTATTTCTTTTATCTGGTTGTTTGCATTTTCCTGCAATTTTTCCAGTTCCACTCTATGTGCTTCTTTTATGTCTCTCACCTGTTTGTCTGCGTCTTCCTGCATTGATTACGAATTTTATTTGTTTCCTCCATTATCATCCTCATTACTAAGGATTTGAGGTCATTTTCTTGTATTTCCGTTGTATTTGAGTTCTCTGGGTTGTTTTCTTTGGGATAGCTGGAAACTGGAGACGCCATGTTGTTTTGGGGTTTTTTGCGTATGCTTTTTCGCTGTCCTTTAGACATCTTGCCGTCTTTGTTTTTGTTGGGTAGCTTCCAGAGTTAAATGGAGGGTGTCTGACGATAGATTCACTTGTTTTCTCACGATTTCCCTAGGCTGCGAGCTCAAAGCTTCACTGGTGTGGATGTTAGGAGGTTAGCCCTGTTGTTCTGGTCTCTCACAGCCAGTGATCCTCAGCCCCCCTCTGCTGTGGATCCTGCAATTGTTCTGGGTCTCTGAATGAGCGTTGGGTCAGGCCAAGGTATCCACAGCCTTCTGTGTTCCCTGCCAAGTCCAGCCAGGAGCACTGGGACCGAACCACGGGCAGAACTCAGCTAGATTCTCAGGGCCTGAACCGTCTGCCAAGCTCAGCTAGGGATTTTGGGCCCAAAATGCACACAGGGTCCAGCCAGAATTTTTGGGCTGGGACTACGCACCAAGCTCCGCTAGGGCCTTTTGGCCCAAAGTGCGAAGCAACCCTTCTTTAGGCAACATTTTTCATGGGTTTGTATTCTCCAGGTACTTTGCATTCACAAAAGAATGGTAAGGTGGAAAATTCCATGGTTATTGTGATCCAAGAAGTAATCAGGTAGAAGTTGGGAGTTGGTTTTAGCTATCATAGACATGTAGTTATGTGAGATAAGATCTTCTGACAAACTTTATACTTTAGCATGAAATGCAGGGGTTTGAAATTATTTCCTTTTAAAAGCTACCTTGTATGGATAGAAATAACTTCTTTGCTTCATTTTTGGACTCCTGCGCTTCACTTAACTCACTTTCACAATTAATACAAATTTTCAATGCATAGTCTACAGATTCCAAACTGGCTTGATTCAAAATTACTGGATTTTTTTAAACCACCAAGTGCCATGGACATTTCTATTGCTGTGTTGATAAGACGTCTACTGCTTTCTGCCTAAGCATCTCCAGACATTCAGCCTCTTTCTCCTCATGTTTCTCCATTTCTGTTTCTTAACAGCGTTGGGTCAGTGGGTGTAAACAGGAGCAGAGGAGCACACCAAGTCTGAAAACGAACTCTGTGGGGGAAACCCTCCAATTGGTCTCAAAAACAACCAAAGGCTCCTGAGACTCATAGAAGCCAACGAAGGCTTGAAATAGAAAATGGCATATTAACATTTTTCTAAAGAAACAAGCTAATTAGGATGCTGTGATGGCCCTTTTTTTTCCCTACCTTAAGTTACATATATTCTTGCCACCAACACTAAAGCCGTATCACTTCTCACACCATGACACCAGTGGTCTTGGATTCCAAATCCTTTAGCTTATGCTATAAGTTTCTTGTCTTGGAAACACAGGGTGAACAGGAATCAGAACGGGGCTATAAAATCTCAAGCCCCTCCCCCGACCATGACCTGCTTCTTCCAGAGAAGTCCCACCTCCTAGAAAAAAAGCACTGCCACCTGGGAACCAAGTATTCACACATCTTGTAGGAGTATCTGCTGGCTCTTCTCATTTACAAGTTGGCCATCAGGATAATTATATTCTGACAGTTAACCACCAAGCCACTGCTGCAGAGGTAACTCATCACAACTGTACTACAATATATGTTCTCCAATACTGGAAGATCCTAGATATTCTCAATGTGTTTCCACCATCTGTCTACCTATATTAATTGAGCAAGTGGGGCTTTTGTTTGTTTGTTTATGTGTTTGTTTAACTGTTTTTGACATCATGAAGAGATGTGGAGTTCTAAAATGCTTCATTTCTATTGATCAGTTCTTATCCTCTGACAGCATTTTGAGCTGGTTTCTAAGAGGCTGGCAAAGAGTAGATACCTTGACCTTGCGCAGGAATCCCTCCTCCCTTGGTTGGATTGACAATACACATAGATTCATTTTTTGGGAACCACAAATTGAAAATCTATAACTCAAACAGATGGTTCCAACTTGACCTTCCCATCACTCTTCTGAGATACAGGATGGTAGTGGAGACACACTTGTGATGAGAGCTGGGGATGATTTATCTATTGTCAGACCCATCAAGGTTGTAGCATAAGGAAGAAGCTTTGGTAGCAAAATTCCTATAGCAGGAACAAGTAGGTACCATAAAAATTCAATTTTACCAAGGCCTAAGTGAGTGTTTTTTTCTTATTCTGAATTAAGTTTGTTCTGAAATAGAAATACTTTCTTTTACTTCTCTTTCATTTCCAGCCTTGTCTAGGGACCCTATTTAGGATTAAAATAAATGGACCATTTCAGCATAAATGTACCAGTGCAGGCAAGAGTGTGGAAGTGCTTACTGCATAAAACACATCCTTTTCTGATTCATTACACTCTTGTTCTGCTGTATACGGGAGGGCACCTTTCACTAACTCACTACAGGGCTGCTGAGCACATGTATTTTGAAGTAAGTCAGTGTCCTCCTCCAAGACACACAGGACCACTCACAACATCCAGAATACTTCTTACTACTTGCATTTGATGTATACTTTGAAATTCTGGACAGAGTGTGGTCTTCCTGTATTTTTTTTTACTTGTGTTTAACTGACCATACACACACGCGCGCACACACGCACGTGTGTGTATGTGTGTGTGTTATTGAGTACATGAATGGAGAAGGCAGTAAGCAGAACAGAGATTGGAGAAGTCAGCATTTCCAGTGTATTGAACATTGAGCATTTCATTGTGTTGATAGCTTGGAAAATTCCCTCTTGTTGACATTTGGAAACACAGGATAAATGATTGTGAACTGTGTTTACACATCTGTGTTGTAGGACATTCATTTATGGTGCATGGTTATAGCAGCCTTATAAAACCGGTATACCATACAAACAATGGTGCATAATGGATGCTCAGTTAATTAGTTGTTAAATGAAAGAATGATACTTTAATCTGCTTATAATGTTTCCCACAAGAAGTTATGAATATCTGTGTAAACTGACAATATGACCACTCCAAGGCATGGTTAAGGTAAATGTTTTATTGTAAGTATGAGGGGAAGAACTACCAGGGGAATCTAGAAGAGTCCAGAGCAGAGAGAGAAAGTATAGTAGACTACATAGTCAGAAGATTGGGCGTGGCCATGGAAGGAGAGGTGGTGGGTTGGGGGGCCAAGAGGTGGAGAGGGCGGGAGATGAAGACCAAGAGAGTTCAGGCAAGAGAGACGAGGACCAAGAAAGGCCACAGTCAAAATAGCAGTGTTATATGGAAAGATAAGATGCTGGGGGAAGGAAGCCCACGAGCTGGAGAAACTTAGGGTAAGGTGGAGCCAGGATGCCAGCAGGAGGTTTGAAATGTAGTTGTGATACTGAAACGCCGACATAGCCTGGAAGCCAGCATGCAGTTTGGTATACTAAAGGCATCACAGACAGCTATCCATAAGGGGAATGGCTCATTTGGTAGAGGGCAACAAGCTTCACAAGTTCTGGGAAATGCTGGCTTTTGTCTAAAAGGCAGAATTTGGGGAAATGGAGGTTTTTTTGGGGGGGCGGGACAGGATAATGTATGCATGAGGAGGTCATGACCTTCCATGCACATCTTAAATCCCAGCATGATCGTGTTCAAATGTTCATGAGCAAATATGAAAAGTGAGTTGAGCATGGCAGTTTGTGCCTGTCATCTGGGCTTGGAAGAAGGACCAAGAGTTCAACGCCATCATCAGTTACACAGTGAGTTCAAGGCTAGCCTGAGTTACAGCCTTAAACCCTATCTGAAAAACAAAACAAAAAGATATATTTTAACTATAAAAAATATAATTACCAATAACTGATATGCTATCACATCATCACAATAATATAATAATAGAAATGTGGGTCTGAAAGACTGTTCAGTGGTTAAGATCACCTTCTGTTCTTATGGAGAACCCGGGTTTGTTTCCTCACACTCCAGTCAGGCAACTTGAAACCAGTTTGTAACTACAGATGTAGACAATCTGACTTCCTCTTTTGGACTCTGTGGGTACCTACACATGTGTGCACACATTTATTCCTCACACAGACATAGGCCATGCACATGCATACAGAGACATACATACAAATGAAGACTCACTAGGTTGCATTTATATACTTATTTTCAGTACATACATACATACATACATACACACACACACATATGTGTGTGTGTGTATATATATATACATATATATACATATACATATATATATATACATATATATATATACATATACATATACATATATATATATATAATTAAAGAAAAAGAAATGGATTTGAGTACATACATACATACATACATACACACACACATATGTGTGTGTGTGTATATATATATACACATATATATATACATATACATATACATATATATATATGTATATATACATATACATATATATATATACATGTATATATACATATACATATATATATATATATATATAATTAAAGAAAAAGAAATGGATTTGAGAGCGTGGTGATGGGTAGAGGGAGGAGTGTGAGAAATTATATAAATCAATGCATATGTATGAAATTTTAAAAACGAACTTTAATTATTTGAAAAAGAGTGGAATGGATTTTCGTTAAGAATGAAAAAGAAGTAAGAGACACTGAATTGGCATCAGGGCAGTGAGTGTGGTGTTATTATTCTACATTTGTCTGGGATGATTTGTAAGCATCTCATTATGAAAGCCATGAAGGGATTTCTAGGAATCCACGTCTCCATCTTACAGGCTCTGTAACAAGGCATTTTCAACTTCTAAATTAGGGGCTGGAAATGCAGAAACTAGGTCAACACTGGCATTTTAAGTCCTGTACCACAGCGAGCTGCTTGACAAACAGGGACACTTTAGAATCAGCAAGTCTACTCTGAAAAAAAAATTTAATTGTTGCTTAAGCCTGATAAAATTTGGTGCAAACCTCTTCTGCCTGGAGAGAAGAGAAAGGGAAACAGGCAGAGACAAATGAGGACGTTCAGTGGCGTGTAGGCATGGAATATAATGTGTATGTTTATGATGCGTACTGTGTGTCCACACGTGAAGGCCAGAGAGGAAGACGGAAGTGAGTCCCCTCTGTTTAAGAATCAAGTTCTGAAAAGTACAGTACCTGCTGCAATTTATGTCTCCTAAAATACGCTGTGTCCTATGTCCTGTGTCCCGTGTCCCGTGCCCAATGTGTGCCACCACTCAACCTGTGCACCCATGTTTGTATCTGATCATCTGCTTGCTCTTTTAGAACAACTATCTTATTGGTCAGTAAATATACCTCACACACTTTGAGCCATTATGTGTCTGCTTTTTTCCAATATTGAAACAAATATAAGAAGCCTGCTTCTTACAAGCAAAGTCGACATTTCCCCCATAGAGTAATAGGAAGCCTGTTGGTTCTTTTAATGCTACCCTTTGAGAATGAGTTTTCCTGCAAGGTAGAGTTACCTTGACAACAGGGAGGTTGCCCAAGACCTGTTGATCTGAACCTTCCCAAGCCACAGAGCTGCTGGAGGATCTTTGAGGGTGCCCACTTAAGCTCATGCATATTAATGAGAAAAATACTTCAAGGTCTAGTTTTACATGGAAGTTTTCCCTTGGTAAGCTTTTTAAGGAATAATTTTTATTTGCTTGTTTGGTTTTATTTTTGAGTGTCTGTATGTTGTGCCTGTGCATGTGTCTGTGTGTTGGCATGTATGTGTGTGTGCATATAAATATGTTCAAATGGTTGGTGTGACTGCAGGTCAAGTCTCTTTCTCAATTGTTCTCTGCTCTCTGTTTACTGAGGCAGAGTCTCTCATTTAACCTAGAGCTCACACTAGCCTCGCTAGTTACTCTGGGTAACTGCTATCTGTCTCCAAAGTATAGAATTTACAGGGGCCCACCATGCCCTCCTGGTGTTTACAAGAGTGCTGGTGATCAGAACTCAGCATCCAATCTCTGGTCCTCACGTTTGTGTAGCTAGCATTTTATCCACTGAGACATCTCCCCAGCCCCTTCTCTCTAGGTAGTAGTATTACAAAGTCCCAGAAGGTTGGCCACTGATGAGAAGCCTCTATGTATTACTAGAATGCTTAGAAGCATCCTGAGTGGGACAGCAGCTCTAATACCTGAGAAACATGGTTTCATTGAGGATGGCTTCCACATGCAGAGAGTTTTGCTTTCCTCCTTCAGACTTCTTTCTTCTCTCCTCCAAAATAGCTGGCGACATTGTCAACCCACAGTCTTCTCTCTCTTACACTGATACATTTTATGAAACGTCGGCCATTTGTTCAGCACTGGACCCAGCAGCTTATCCTATGATGTCATGGGTGGCTTAGCTGCACTGTGCTGATGACTGACTGTAAGTGGAAATATTCATACTAGCCCGCAATGTGTCACAATTCCTTCACTTAGTGAGTTAGCCATGTTGCGATGAGCAGATGCCTTGAAACAGGTTAAAATCCCTTAAATATGTGCTCGAAATGTGAAACGGGAATTCCTTCTCTGCACAAATATTATTAGATTGGCAAACATTACTGTCTATTTATATCTGCCTATGAGATCAATAAATTCTCTCTCTCTCTCTCTCTCTCTCTCTCTCTCTCTCTCTCTCTCTCTCTCTCTCTCTCTCTCTCCTGTGTGTATGTATGTGTGTGTGTACAGTTAGCCCTCAGTGTTTTCAGTTTCTGTATCCATGACTTAAGTAACCTCACATTGAAATATTCAGGAAAACAACAGGATTATGTTCAGGAGTATGCAGAGGCTTTCTTCTTGTTATTATTCTCAGATAATAGAGTGTAACAGTTGCTTACATATAAGTAACCTAGAAAGAATATAAAATATACTAAGGCTCTGATGAGTCTATATAAATGATAAGACGTTTTACAGGAAGAATTTGAGCACCTCTCTGGAACCAAATCCCAGAGAATGATGACAAGACAGATGACTATGCATAACACACACACACACACACACACACACACACACACACACACACACACACAAGCACATACACACACACCATTATCTTGTGTTTGTTGCACCTGCCCACATCTTCCTATTCCAGCTGGAGTATAAACTCTCACAGGGATTTTTATATTTCTCTTATGTCCCTCTAAATACACAGCACACTTCTGGCTACAGGGCACATGCTCCATAAATCCCTGTGCAATGATGAACCTTGGAACCACTTGGGAAGATGTCAGTTTCTGTGCCATCAAAGCTTTGCCAGAAAGCCACTGCTGTTCCTAAGGCTGCTTCAAGCCCACCGTAGCTGTTACATTGACACTGGCATGATCAGAGAGATCATCATCTCACAGAACCCTTAGGATGAGGGCATCCTGGACCCCAATTGGTTTACCGTGACCAGCTGGTTCCTCCTCTCCATCCGATGTGTGACAAAGCTAATAATACTCCCTGTCAATATGCTTGGAGGCAAAGTAGTTTCAGGGAAAACATTCCCTACAGTGCTCCATCTGCTGCCCTCCATGCAGAAAGCAACAGATTCATTGTTGAAGAGTATGACCAGCTGACCTGTGTGCTAGCCTGCATAGAGGCTCTGTGCACATAGCATCCTTACACCTTTTGGAATCCCTTTTGGCCCTGTGCTCAACTCAGAGTATAGGGGGTTACAAGCTCCATTTACCCCCCTCAACTGCTTAGATGTATACAGTGTGAGTCAACCATCGTTTAATTTATTTTGCTTTGTTAGATGGGAGTGTTAATTAATTTTCTTTGTCGCCTCACTTTTTTGTTGGTAACATCATTCTTTTTTAATAGCAATAGAACCTTGCAAATGTCAAGAAGCTTGCCCCAGTCACGACTGACTGCAACATAAAAACACATTAGAGTTTCTGAGTAGCACAAATAACTATGTTAGGGGAAAAATAATAGCTATAATTATATTTATGCGTGCCAGTGAACTGCCCCACCTCACCCTCCTCTCTCTTTCTCCTCCTCCCTCTTTCCCTCACACTCTTTCTGCATCTGCCTTCTGTCTGTCTGTCTGTCTCTCTCCTTCTCTGTCTCTGTCTCTGTGTCTGTCTGTCTGTCTCTGTCTCTCTCTCTCTCTCTCTCTCTGTCTCTCTGTCTCTCTCTCTCTCTGTCTCTCTCTCTCTCTGTCTGTCTGTCTCTCTCTGTCTCTCTCTCTCTCTCTCTCCTGTACTTAATGAATTTTCACTGCGCAAACATATCAGTGTCCTTTGTTAAACACTCGGTGTCTGCCTTTTAAAGTCAGTGCTTTGTGTTTGAATGGCTGAGCTCTCGGATGTTCCTTATACTCAGGTTTCCTGCTCTGGATGTGTTTTATTGACCTGCTTCTTGAGACAGTTTGTGTGGTCTCCATCATTTTTGAATTATTTTTTTCCTTAATTAGGTTAAAGCCTGCTTGCATCCCCAAGCCACACTAAGTGCATGTGATCAGCATCAGATCAGGGCTAATATGACCTTCCTTTTCTACCTACGGGAGTTTAATGAGACCTTGTGCACCTGGCAGATTCAGTCTCCAGTTTGTCATCTGGAAGGAAAGAGTGGAGTGTGTTCAGAGGACTTCAAGTCACTCCCAGCTTTCTGTACCCCTGTCTAGTTTTATATTCTGGGGCACTTCAAAAGTTAAGATAAAAATCATGCTGATAGAGGGAAATGCAGGGTGCTAATGTGCTACCTCAGAGACACAGCAATAGCAGACAGCAAATCAAATATGGCTACATCGGGACAGTACCTGATCACAAGGAAATTCCACTTTCCACTTTTAGCCTGAAGTTAGTTAAGTGACAATGCATAGAGAAATAACAATCTCTGTCCCCTCCCTCTGCCCTGTCTCTGTCTATCTCCCTCTGTCTCTGCCCCCTCCCTCTGCCCTGTCTCTGTCTATCTTCCTCTGTCTCTGCCCCCTCTCTCTACCCTGTCTCTGTCTATCTTCCTCTGTCTCTTTGTCTCTCTGCCTCTCTCTCTCTCTCTTTCCTCTCTGTGTGGGTGGGGGTGGGGGGCAGTGAGTGTGCATGTCCTGTTGGGATGTGTGTGTGTGTGTGTATGTGTGTGTGTATTCTTTTGTCTGTCTTCTTGTATAAAGGTCTTTGTCTGAAGTGATCATTTCTAGACCATAAGATTTAGCACATCATGAGGGTTTAGCACACTGAGAGGCCATTGGGGAAACTACAGCCTCAACGGCAGTGGAGACCCCAGCTACTAGGGATTCCAGGACCCTGGCAAGGCCACCTGACAAGACCTTGAGGACTGTGCTGCTCATTTTTTTTTTTTTTTTTTTTTTTTTTTTTTTGTCAATTTGACACAAAATAGTCACCTTGGGAGAGAGAGCCTTAGTTGAGGAGCAGCCACCACCACATTAGCCTGTGGGCATTTTCCTGATTGATGCTGCCTGTAGGGAAACACACACACACACACACACACACACACACACACACACACACACACACACACACACCACAAAGTTAAGCCAGGAAAATAAACCCAGTAAACAGTGTTCTTCCAGGGATTTCTGTTTCAGTTCCTGCCTCCAATTTCCTGCTTAAGCTTCTGTGCCGACATCCCTCAGTGATAACCTGTGACATGGAAGATAAGCCAAATAAATTCTTTCTTCCCCAAGTCTTCTCAGTGTTTTATCACAACAATGTAAAATAACTAATACAAATCTGTATAGTTACTTTGGCTGTGTGGAGGCTCACTTGGAATCACATAGGCTTGAAGCACATTTGGATGAAAGACCAGTGACCTTGAACAAAGTCATTCTGCCTCTCTGATGCTCAGCTTCTTTATTTATCTACTTATATACTTTACTTGCTTTATGTGAGATCAGAAACAACAAAATGTAAAGTATATTGATATAGCTATCATTGTCATTGGGGTATCCACAAAAGACAAGGGCTCAGACGTGGCTTAGAGTCCTACTAATGTCTGGGAGCCAGTTATAATCATAAATCTATGGAAGTGTTCATCCATTCATTCTCTCTGTGCTTATGACTATAAGTCAGCTTTCTGTCACTCTAACAAAATACCTGAGGTTATTAATGTATAAAACAAAGTAGTTTACTCAGCTCATCGTTTTGAAGATTTTTAGTCCAAGGTTAGTAAGATCCATTGCTTTGGGCCTCTGGTGAGTTTGCTGAATGTCATGTGAGGGTTTTAAGAGAAAACTTTACACCTGATAAGGAAGGAAACAGAAGAGGAAGAGGAAAAGCTTAGATCTTAAAGTCTCCATGGCTGTCCCAAAACCCATCATATGAAAAAAAAAATCTCACACTAAAAGCTTTTCACTTGAAGATTCTACCACTTCCCAAGAATAGCACTCTGGACTCTAAGCCTTCAACTATATTCTCAAACTACAACACCTCCTATCTCTGAGACTCTGAGAGCCGGTTCACTTGGGAGCCACTGCTTATGTGGGTAGGCATCACCTTCAAGTGCCTTGATCAGCTTCTCTGAGGGACTCGAAGCATTTGGTGTACACAGCTCACTGATGCTGGGAAGAAATGGTGAGGGAGAAGATGTAGCTAGAGGTAGGGATGGCCCCTGGTGGAGCTTATCCATCATAGAGTTCAGGGCAGTTCTATAGATAGAGAGGAGGCCTATGGCCATCCATGGGTGCTAGGCTCACTCATAAATATGGATCCAGCTGACAGAATCCTGAATTTCAGATTGAGGGGCTTATCCTACTTTAGGTAGTGAGACTCAGGAAGCTACTCCAAGACTGTGAGCAATGGAGTGTCCTAGTTCAGGTAGAATGTTCCAGAATGCAGATGAAGTGTGCAGCCTATGGGGAGATGCTAAATATAGGGAAATATATAGTTGTTCATTATGATGAAGCATGGAGAGGACAGAGAAGATCACCCTGAAGGACAAGGCTGTTTGGGAGAACCACTGAACAGCAGGCAGGGAGAGCCTAGCTGGTACAACAGAAGAAAGAGCCTTGGAAATCTGCCTCTTTTTAACTCTCAACACATGGGAAGATAATTTACCATGTTCTGTCTCTTTGACATATAGAAGAGAAGGTATGTAAGGCAAGGGCTTGAGAGGACCAGAGTATGGTGTATCTAGTCCTCAGCCCAGTGGCCACAGCGTGAAACCAGCAACCACTCCCAGCTGTCAACACATAGGGTTCCTCCCTGTGTCTATCAGAGGACTACTCCTTCTTTCCCTTGATATGTTTTGAAAGAGAAACTGAATTATAGAAAGGTGAAATGATTTACAAAAACTCCATGTTAGCCGATATTTAGGTCCAAATTTAAGCTTAGGTTTGTGTTTCCCAGGATCTGTTACTCTATTCATGTGTAAGAAGTCTTCAAAACATAATTGAGGCTTTCATTAAAGACAGAGAAATAAGAGATCAGGTTTGAATACTGGTATGTTAAGGGGAGTGGTGTCAGCTCATAATTTCTTGGTGTAGTGTTCTGTGAAACATCTAACCTTCCTGCCCTCCTTACTTGGACAAGAAGGAGTGTTTGTACCACCCAGCAGTGCACTGGGCCTCTTCAGTGACAGCCTTAGTGTGAAGTCTTTATGTAACGTCCTGCAAGTGGCAGATACTGATGTCCACATTGAAATCCGCCTACTTTTTCTGAAGTCTTCACCTTGGCCTTGGTCTACCCTAGCAACCCAATCTATGCTCTATTCACTCTCCTGGAATATGAACAGCTGGATCCTTTTTTCGACAATTGACACATATTTTTTATTAGCAAATATTCATTCTACAGGAAAGCAGGTTTCAACACGACATTTTCTACATGCACAGAATTCACTTCAAACACATTTACTTTCTCTGTTACTCTTTTTAATTCTCCTCTTTGCTCTTCTTTCTGTTTCCACATTTCTAGAATTCCCAATCTCAGTTCATGACGATCCCTCCCCAAGCTTCCACAAGTGGAAGAAAACATTTGTGACTTTTCTTCATGAGAATGACTCATTTCACATAAAGTGATGATCTGTGGACACAGAAAAGAAGCCAGGATAGTAAGCCCATTCAAACATGCTTTAAACATTTTGACTAAGGCATAAACTTAACAAAGTTGGTGGATCTTTACAATGGATACTAGAGAATACTAAAAATATGTTTAGAAGACATGTGGAATCAACCATCAAAATACAAATTCAGTGCAATCCCCATTAAAAGTTTCTTTATGGAGGTCCACAGCATTACCTCTGGTACTCTTTAATATAAGCAAGAAGATTAGATAACTAAGGAAGAGACTCTGAAGGTCATTTAGTCACCAGTGATGAGATATTGCAACTTTTTCCATACATTCATGAATCTAGCATTCACACAACAGCCTCAGATCACAGAAAGAGCTTGTGTGCACACACACAACACACACACACACTGCCATAGTGTGTCAACTGCATCATCCTCGATAAACTTTGAGGTCTACTAGATCCTATTTCTCTCTTTCCCCCTTTTAATATTCTAAAGAAACCTTTTCTTAACAATCAATTGGAATTAAAAGGAGCACAGACATTTCAAATTAACTATCTTAATTAAGCACACATTTGAGAACTTTAATTTAACTTATTATCTAAAGCTCCATGCTCTCAAAATATCTTAATTTACAGCACACCTTACTCTTTCACTTTAGATGGTAAATGTAGCAAGTAGCTCCTGTGTTAGAGAGAAGACAAACAGAGATGTCCAGGGACCTGAGCCTAGAATGTTCATCATCAGAGAAATAAGAGAGACTTCATCCAGCATCTGATGGGAGCAGATGCAGAATCCCATAGTCAAATATTAGGTATAACTTGGGAGTCCTACAGAGGAGGGGGAGAAAGGATTGGAGGAGCTAGAGGGCTAAAGGACATCCCAAGAACACAGCTCACAGAATCAACTGAATGGACCCAAGTGAGCTCACAAGAGATCAGGGAGTCTGTATGGGTCTGACCTAAGACCTCTGTGTATATGTTATGGTTATGTACCTAACTGTTGTTGTGGGATTCTTAACAGTGGGAACGAGGGCTGTCTCTGACTCCTTTGCCTGCCCTTGGGACCTTTTTCATCCTACTGGGCTGCTTTGTCTAGTTCTGATGTGAGAGTATGTGGAGGCTGGGTTGATGTCCCTACTAGCTGGAATTTCCTTTCTTCTTTCTTTCCTTCCTTCCCTCCTTCCCCTCTTCTTTCTTTATTAGAAGGAATTCAGTAGAGAGTCCTGATAGACTCCTCACTGCTTGCTCAGTAAGTAATTAGAGCTTACTTCATCACCATAGGTAGCTGAATAAAAAAGACTTGAGATGAAGATAATGAAAGGTCACTCCTGAGTATACTAGCAGGTGATTGGTTTGCAAGCACATCCTGAAAACTAATCTTGCATCCTCTCACTGGCTCAATAGGACATTGTTTGATGTCTAAAACACCCTTGGGTATTGTCTTGAGAAAATGTGATAAAAACATCCTTACATAATGGATGCCATTCCCGACTCATTGCAGGCATTATTTATTCTTGGTGTAGGATGATCTAGCATGCATTTGATTTGAGAAGTCAAAGAGGATAACAGTGCTCATATCAAAACAGAGAAGCATCTCCGCCTATTTTCAATCTTCCCTTCCCTTCCCACAATTCATTTAGAAGGGCGGATGTGCAGCAGCAGCTGCTTCTATGGGTGATGGGGAATTTTCCCTCAGTGTTCCTGGGAGCCTTTAAAAAGGATTTTGTTCTTCTATAAGGCTAAGGGTGATGTTTAAACATGCTTCCCTCAGCATCTGTCTCCCAGTTATTAAATTTGTGTATCTCCTAGGAGTCAAATATTTGATTATGAAACTTTGAGGTTGCCACTTGAAATGCTGCTACATAAACATTTCCCCCCAAGCCTTTGTGAACAGCAAAATGGCAACCCGTGCTACACACAAGATGAAACCAGGCCCATGATGACCTTGGGGAGGTTACTTATGGCCACCAGCCAAAACACCCCATAATGCCAAACCCCAGAAAAGTCACCAGCGACCAGAGGGACAAGACGATTCTGATTCCCTAGTCTGGCGTCTGTCTTTGAAGTCTCATCTCATGTCCCATGGTACCCTTCTGTTCCACTTCAGGAAGGACGGAGACCCATGCTGTCCTAGAGCAGGAAGCTAACTCCTCTTGAAAATGACCGATAGATCGTACATCTTCCTAGGCTGAAAATAAACAGCGGGGCACGGAATGTGCTGAGCGGGAGATGCCAGCCAACACCAATACTAAAACAATCGTGCAGCCGGCCCGAGTGAGGAATGTGGCCGGATTGACCACATTCTCCTCAGTAATCACTTAAGGGATATTAGTACACATTTCTCAGGCAGCAATCATTACCTCTCATTTGACAACTCCCACCGTGAATTAGCTCGCTGTTCGTCTCGTGCGGGGAATCTCACCAAATAACTGCCTTTTGTCAGGGATGATGAACACTCCCTACACGAGGGACACGTAGCTAGTTGTCTATGGAAAAGCTAAAACATTTTCCATTTAACCGAGTGCACCACACTAATTTGCGGAATGATGAGGTCATCGGTCTTGGGCCTTCGTTCACTTTTTATTTCTCGTCTTTAATCTCATTCTCTTCGTTTTCTTTATTACTAAGAGGGAAGCAAACTCACAAAAACCTGTTATCTATTATCCTTGTTCCAAATTTTGCTGGTTCTCAGTCCCCAGGGTTCGAAGTCAATATGTTTGGTAATGACTTTTTACAAAGAAAAAGGAAAAGGAGCAGAGATTGGATTTCCAGTGTTATGATGAATGCCTATCTGAACTTTCAGCTGGGTTCGGCTTAAAGAACTCAGCATCAACTGCACAGGAAGTCATCTTTGGAGAAACTGAAATCGGACCAAATACAAAGACTAAATAAAATTCTCTCTCTCTCTCTCTCTCTCTCTCTCTCTCTCTCTCTCTGTGTGTGTGTGTGTATGTCTCACATTCCCTCCTCCCTCCCTCTTCTACACACACACACACACACACACACACACACACACACACACACACCATTCCTAATTTGCTAAAATTTAGGGGCTTCCTTACCCATATTGTAACCAAGAAGCAGTTGGTAAGTACAGAGTCTGAGAAGCCAGAGCTCATCTGCTTTTCTTCTTTTTCTCCTTCAGTTGATTTACTAATTGGCTTCACGTTACCTTCTTGCCTTGTATTTTGTAGGCTTATGGCGTAAAAATAAATGAAGATGAGTTTTCTGTGTTAAAAATATGCTAAAACCTGTTGAAAAGAAAAACCCAGTGGCAAAAAGAATCCTAAAATGCAATGTGTTTTAGAAACACAGAATCCAATAAAAGCACTAATTTGTTCTGTGTAAGCCTGTGCACTGTGGGGGAGGGGAGGCAGGCATCTTTTTCTCTGAAAGAGCAAACATGAGCTATGGGCGGTAGGAGCTTCCCTAGTTCCTGGTTGTGAGCAAGGCAGCCTTTTGCTCAAGGTGAAAAAAAGTCTCAGGAAATAATGTTACATTTTGCAACTAAAACACAGACTGTTTTGTTCCCTGAAACCTCTCCAAGCATTTTATTCTTCTCTGTATGGAAAAGCCATAAGTGTGTGTGTGTGTGTGTGTGTGTGTGTGTGTGTGTGTGTGTGTACAGATGTGTGCATGTATGTTCAGCCAGATGATATTCCAGTAGTAGTGGACTACATTGCCTTATTCAATTGGTGTCATGTCAAGAATTCCACTGTATGTAGGTGTTCTCTGTGATTCATACAAAGAAGTCACGTGACAGCACGATTTTCCTTAACATCTCATTATCAAGCGGCTTGAAATAGTGTATGCATAAGTACGTGCAACTCTTTGTTTCTAAACAGAAGCTAATGTTTCCACTAATTTTAGCCAGCTTGTCCTTTAGCACCTGTAGTGGCCTGGTCAGAGATAGAGGGACCAGGACTAAAGTGGAACCTCTCCATGTGGCTTATATTACGCTTTTCACTCCAAATCTAAACAGCCCAGCGGTGGGCTCCCAGCTGTGCACAGGCCAGGGACACAGGGAGTAGCTGGCTTCTGTCTTCACAGACATCATCCTCCACTATGTGGATGCTGCTGCCTCTGATGTTTGGGGGGAATTCTTAGAGTGTTCCCTAGAAGCCAAGATTACCAGGACTGTGGCCTGAGAGATGGCTTCATGGTCAAAACCAATTTCTGCTCTTCCAGAGGACCCAAGGTTGGATCCCAGCACCCATACCAAGTAGCTCACAACCTCCTGCGACCACAGCTCCAGGGAATGCAGTGCTCTCTTTATTTTGGCTTCTGCATATCCACCACGACATTTACACATAATCAGACATAATAAAAACAAGTCTCTAAAGACAATCACTGGCTTGTCTTAAAGGGCAGAACATGGAGGGTGCCCAGTCACCAAACCAGGTTTGACAGTTTCCCTGTGCTCACTGAAGGGCCTTCTGTGCCACAGCGGAGGCTCTCTTTCCCAGAGCTGATGCCTGGCAGTGCACACTGTGGAGAATGTGGGTCATTTCGCTCCATCAGCTTGTCCACTGCGGCTGGTTGTTTTTTCTTTAATGGGAATCTTTAGAAGCGAGAGATAACTGGATGCGAATCATGGGCAAAGTAGTTAAAATCAGAAAGAAATGATCCAAAACTTCTAGGCACACTCACAAAGAGAAAGCAAAATGCCGTTCCAGCCAGGCATTCACCAGATGTCTGTGCTCTGATAGGAAGGCAAAGTAGAGCAGAGCAATGGCACGGAAGGCCCTTAAGCTCCTGCTGTTGAGTTGTTATTAATTAAAAATTCAGCAAGGGAAATCTCAAGTTCTTTGAAGGCGTGCTTTCTCTGTTTCCCCATATGAGGATGAACTCTTATAAATTCTATTTTATGATACTCATATTGATGGTTTGGGAGAACAAATTAATTGTTGGGGGAATGAAGTGGGAAAGTGAACACAGGAAAAAAAAAAACCCTGCCTTACTGAAAGAACAATTAAATGAGATAGGTCATATGATAAGGGTTGGCTATACTCCTGGAGATTCTTCAGCCTGCACTCTTTGCGTACAAGAACCTCAGAGAAGGTGCTCCTTTCCGAAGCAGCGTTATTTAGGTCTATAAGCACATTGGAGTATTGACAGTCTGAATACCAAAATCTGAAATGACCACTCCTGAATTTCAGAATTCCTTCCACTCGCTCTGGTCGTAACGCAGTTGCTTTCCATGTCTAGTGCCTGGAACTCCAGGCCTACTCATGGTTTTCTCTCTAAGTCAGTTCATTAGTTGAAAGCACGTTCTTATAAATGTGTATTGTGTATGTACTGTGCACATGTGAGGGACCGTGTGTGTGCGCAGGTGTGCTCGACTACTTTGACAGTGCCTGCGTCTAGCTATACCTAGGCTCTGAGTTCTTTTAAAGCAGAGCTATGCCTGCAACTGATGTCGGCAGTCTTCCTGAAAATCTCTTCATCTTGTTCATTGACACTTGGCTCCTCAGCTGAATCTGGCTCTCCCAGGTCCAGCTAGTCTAGCCAGCCTGCTTCCCCTGGCAAGGACATCGTGTCTATCTGGCATCTACACAGATGCTGGAGATCTTTACCTGACAATATCTGTACTGAGTTCTACATCCTTTGGGAGCGGGTGCAATCTAGGCAAAACTTACTGAGCCATCGTCCCAGGCCCACGTTTCCCAGGCCTGAGTCTTCTCAGCCCTGAAGCACAGTTTGTTCCTTGTTCTGTTTTGTTTTAGTATTTATTTTCGCGTGTGTGTTCATGGGCCCATGGAGGCCAGAAGAGGGCATCAGAACTCTTGGAGCTTGAGTTACCAGTGATATGAGTCAGCACACCAAGTAAATGCTAGAAACTGGACTCCAGTCCTCTCGCAAGAGCAGCAAGTGCGCCTAACTTCTAAGCTACAACTTTAGCCTCTAATAAAGCATATTTCCTTTAGAGATTTGCAATACAGGTACACACTGAAGCCAGATGAGTTTATCATTTATAAAACATCAAGAGGTCATGATATTCTTGCCTTTGTTCCATTTCCCACAAGCTTGGAGTTTTGGTAGAACCTCTGGATAACATAATCTTGATGTTTTAAGCTCCAGGATGACAAGTTGCAGTGTTTGGTGTGAGCATATTTTCTTGGGTGCCAGCTTAGGTTTGGAGCCCTGACATGTTCACATCATATAACCAATGCAAACCTGACCCCTTCTTATGCTTACAAAATTGTACCAAAAGTAAACCTGACACATTGGTGTATCTATGGGTATATTTTTAATATTAATGTTTCCACTCTCCTATAAAGATCAGACTAATTCATAAACAACATGATCCCTGTAGATCCTCTTCTTTTCTATGCTGGTGCCACTTGTATCTATCTTGTTTACTATCTGTTAAGAAAGTAAACACCAGACTGGGAAGATGGCTCAGTGATTAAGAACATTTGCCTTACAAGCATGAGGACCTCAGTTCAGATGCTCAGCATCCAAATGAGAAGACATGCGTGACAATATATGCTATAACCATGAACTACATGGGGTAGAGGCAACACAATCACTGGGGCTTGCTGGCCACTAGCTTAGTCAACCGAAATCCATGAGAGCCTGCTGAGCAGTAGAGGGAGACACCTGGCACCCTCCTTCAGCCTCCTCTTACACACATACACACACATACAAACACACACACACACACACACACACACACACACAGAGAGAGAGAGAGAGAGAGAGAGAGAGAGAGAGAGAGAGAGAGAGAGAGAGAGAGAGAGACTTGGTTTCATTTATTACCATATGCTCCTAAGTGCATGAAGAGCTTTGAGAAATCCAAGCATTAGAATAGAGCAGCTATTTAGCTCCTCTTTTGCCTCAGTTTTATCTTTAGCCACCCCACACTGAATGATTCTTCATAAGGTTTAAGCAGCCATAATAGTTCGATTGCTCAGTGCGTGGTCCAGCCTTGGCTTGGTGGGTTTGGAAGTCTGCTGCTCAGTGGCTCCTACAAGGACAGCTGTTGTGAAGGATGCAGCTTGTTGACAGCCTCTGGCTGCATGCTTCCAGGAGCTGCAGCATCTTCAAGATGAAGTCATTCTTCCCCAGACTAGTGACTGAGCTGGTCACACAATGACACCTGGCCATCACAATTCTACTCACTGAGCCTCCATTGGGACACTTCAGTCCTTCTCCAAGCTACATTATGTCTCGGAATGGTGCCCCCTACTCCTGTTTTATATCTGCTGGTGTATTGTTATAGCATTCCTGTCTTTAGCTTGTCTACTTTCTGAATCCCTTTCTCACAAGTATTAGCCCCTAATCTCCTGCTCTACAGTTTGTCCACACATCTGATTCCTAAAGTCACAGGAGACATTCATGGCTGTCCCAGGACTTTGTTCTGCAAACATTTATTTATCTTTGACAACCTGTGTTATAATTCTGTTATATTATTAATTGACAAATAATTTAGCAATTAAGAATCAATTTACATACATAAATGTCGAAAATTTAAGTATTATGTTCTCTCTCTCTCTCTCTCTCTCTCTCTCATGCACACACACACACACAGACACACACACACACACACACATATTTCATTTTGACAAAGAGTCAAAACTGAAAAAATATTGCCCATATTACTAGGGAGCTTCCCTAACTCTAAAGACAAAGAATAGTATACAAATGTTGAGTTCTTATACGTTGCAGAAAAGATATTTTGATCTCATGTCTTATTTTATTATTAGTGTGCCTGGTCTCAGAATTATAAATACAAGTTCATTTTCATTTTCCAGGAATTTTCTTTCTAGTTCCTCTTGCCATTTTATTAAAAATTTACACTGAGAATTTGAAGCTCTGCCCTGCACATGTAAGCTGTATTTACTAGAGAGCATCTAAGAATTGTTTGTATCCTTATGGCTTAGAAATGGCCCTGGAACATATTCATGTGAAGGCCTGCTGGGAATTCACTGAACGTGTTTAACATCATGGCTGATTCATAGCTGTGCTCAGCTCCAAGGAACTTTCTTTTATTATTTCTTTGATTATTTCCACCACTTCAATGTAATTTTTCCTCTTTAATTTTCACTATAAGAATTTTGAGGGTTTATTTATCAATAACTTACATGTCTCTCACATTAAAACTGTTTTGTAACAGTTTCAGCTTGTTCATATTTTCTGAACTTCCTTTGTCTTGTTCATTGCACGAAGATCTCCGATTTCTTAGAATTTGGTCACTTTTCCCATTACAGCATTTCTTTTTAGGGAAGAAGCTTTTCAGGTTTTATAAAGGTAAGCATTTCAGTGGACAGTGGCAAGCTGGATGGGGTGACAGGTATGACCTCAGTGAAACACACAATGCTTTATCACCACCACCATCACCATTTCCTGACTCAAGTCTCCTGTAGTTTTAGTGGAACCTCCCTTATAGAAAATCTTTTAAATTCATAGCCTGACAGCATCTGCTTACAAACCAATATTCAAAACTCTCTAAGACTCCCTACTTGTACTAATTTCACTGGCTGCTTGTGCTTACATTTTCTCCCTCACGACGCACTCCTGTGCATACAAATCTGCTTACATTTTAATAACCTAGGATAATATTTCCCTAGAAAACTTCACCCACTCGGTGCTCATTTCTCCATGAATGATTAATGATGATAATTTATATGGAATCTTCTACTGAAAAGCACATTAAATAACAACGTTGCCAGTTCAGCCTCCTCATATCTCATTACACTGGAGAGCAACGCTTAGAATTAATGCTGCTATTTTACCAGTGGCCAGTCATCAACGTTGTATCTGTGTAGAAAAGGAATAGGTTACAAATATGCATTTTAATAGATATTGCTGTTGACCATCTTATCTTTATTCCCAGAGCCTTTATCAAGTGGTCATTAATGATTAACCTTCTAGAATCAGCAGATAAGTGGTAGATACTAATTCGGCTGTATAATCCCAGGCAAGCTAAGTTTTCAGGGTCTGTTTCTTCACAGGTCTGGTGAGAGAACTAATGGACCCGGGGCACACAGTGCACTGAGTGAAGTACTTCATGGATTTTAAGTATCCAAAGGTGTTATCAACAACCTCACTGTGCTGGCAGTCTCTGAGGGGTGAGGAGCAGTCCATCCACGTCTACCGAAATGAATTGCATGTTTGTCTTTCTTGTCACCTTATCACATTCTGGTGTTGACTCCTGCAGTAATCCCACTGTCTTTGAGAGAGTGGATGGAACTGGAGTACCTCCCGATAAGTAACATAAAAAGGCAAAAGTGACATTTTCTTATGTGTGATGCCTAAACATTTAATGTGAAAGTAGAATCATGACTAAAAGATGTGAGGGACACTGGAGTGGGAAAGAGAAAGTTGTATTTGATAAGTGCATATTGAATACATGTACTGAAATATCACATGGATCCCATCAGTACTGACGATTAATATAGGTTTTTTCAAAAGAATTACTTTTCTGCTTTTCCAACCATATTATTAGGTCAGGCACCTGGAGCTTACCACCCTTATCACCAGTGTCACCAGCATGTAGTGTGCATCTTGTAGGCTAGCTGGTGACAAAGGGGCGAAGCTCTAGTGGGAAGGTGCCGCATTTTGACTTTTAAGAATCTCAAGAGTTCCTGATTTCCAAGTTTACTCCAGCGCCAGCCATTAGAAGCCAACACACTTCTCCATGATGAAAAAGCCAATGCTGGCCACACAGAAGAGAAAGCCTCACAAGTGTAAGGAGTAGGCAAAGTCAAAGTGAGGGGCATTGTGTAAAAGGGTAAACAAGGCTGTGCACATCAGAATGATAGGCATTCTTGTGGCCGTAATGTGCACTTCCTTGGGAAAATGAGCTCATCCAGCTGCTGCCTGTTGACTTTGAATGGGTACCTGGTACCATTGACAACTGCTTTCGGTGCTGTGTCTACAACTTCAAGTGTCTACAAAACATTAAAGACCCAAGGAAAGAAACCCAGAGGTGCCTCAGACTATCGCCATGCTGCAGAGACAGAGAGGTCGGTTTAGGTCCATCTGGCAGTTAAGTGTCTGAAGCAAACACAAAGCGCCCTGATGTATTACGGATCTGCAACGTCCTTCCTTTGTGTTTAGTCCATATTCTAGACTCCTGTGATTCTGTTTTCTGTCCTTTGTTGTGTTTTGAATCCCGAGTCCCCCTTTATTGCCATGCAGAGGCTCAGGAGTCCCTCCATTAAAAAGCAGCTCAGCCTAAACCCAAACAGTTTGTTCTAACATGTGTTCATGGGATGAGCCAAGGCAAAGGATAAAATCTGACCTGAAGAGTTTCAAAAGTGTTGGGGGATGGGGCTAGAGTTTAGTTGGAAAAAAATCTGTGTGACTACCTAGCATGTATAAGACTGTGGGTTCAGATTCCAACACCACAAGGAAAAACTAAAGATGCTATGCATATTTGTAGGTGTCACAGGAATGGTGCGTAGACTCTCACCCTGGCTACCGGCTACAGTTAACCTTTACTGTTTCATTCTGCTGCCAAAATGTCGGCGTTTGCTTTTCTTCTCTCACTGCTATGCTTCTCCCTTTTACAACATTAGCTAACCACTGAGGGCTCATTTGGGCCTTAGAGCCATCTCACCTCTGATTACTGTTCTCCGCATCCAGTGTGGAATTGGCAGGGTAAGTCCGTGTGGTTCCTGGTGTGTGGAAACTTGGGGTCTCTCCATGGGAGGCTTCGGGATTGAGACTCAGGCTCTGCTTGGATGGTAAGGGAAGGAACCCATTACTGTACCTCAAAGCTCCTTCCTTCCTTCTTGGCAGGGGTCGTTGCTCGGAGCCAGCAGGTGCTTAATGCTGTTAAATTTATGAGTAGTGAAAGCTGTTGGATTTCTTAACATCTGGGTAACATAAATTATCAGATCTTTTCTTGGCTCGAAGTAGTTGGAAAGTGATTTTGAAATCCATGGAAAGCCATTAAATAACCTTTCTCCGGAATGTGTTTATCTCTGAACATTTACCTCTGTGGCTAAGGTTGTCCGCAGATGAGCCAACAGAACCCTGCCTGGCAGGAAGCAACAATGTCAGGAAGAGCTAAGCCAAAGCTATGTCCCCTTGAGATTATTCCCAAGACAAGATGAGCTCTCATTTATTCATTTCCAGGGCCACTTTAAGATACAGATCACCTTTAGCTTACATATGTACAGTTTTCAACAAAAAGAAAAACTTGTTCAGAATTACCAATACGTGTGGAGACCACAAATTAATCTCTCAATGATGTCCAATGGTCTATTTTACTTTAAACAAAAACTGATATTTTGAGTCCTCCCTTTGTTCCACTTTCCCCTTTCTCCACTCTTTTATCATAATATATATGCTATACTAGCATGTTTTCACATGATATACTGTGAAGAGTGCTGGATGCTCTAGATACTATCCACATCTCTTATCTTTAAGGTCTTGATCATGAGCGAATTGCATAAACAGCCATAGTCATCCTGTTCTTGCTCAACGGAGAATTTGTCATAAACATGGATGATAGTCTCACATCCATTCCGTAGTACCCTAAAGGTTTTGCTGGTAAAAATTTTAATATAATATTATATAGATAGACTCAGGACATTAATCTATCTTACATAGGCATATGTCTCTCTAAGTATACCTACCATCTATCTATATCTTAAGGCATTATATATCACAATTGTGCAGATTCAATAAAACAAACACACCTGGGCTATAGTGTGTGTAGTATTTTGTGGTTCCCAAGAAAGAATGCAATTAGATCCAAAATATGCTTTAATAATATTTTACTTTGTTTTGAAACATCAAGAATTCCAGCTTTTCCATATTGACTACTTGGGAAAATGGGCACTTGAAAAGAGGTGGGTTTTGTGTGTGTGTGTGTGTGTGTGTGTGTGTGTGTGTGTGTGTTTTGTTTTGTTTTGTTGCATAGTATTTGCTCTCACGTGTGTGAAGGGCTACTCCAAATTTTATTCATTTCCTGGCAATTTTAGGATGTTTTCATAAGAGGAATTCAAAACCCACAGCTTTCAGATAGGATCCAAAATAATGCTTTGCAACTGAGGACGGTTTTCTGGGGGTTTCTCCTCCTTGAAAGAAGAACAATAATATGCCAGAGAACCCAAAGGGAAATATATTGTTAATGGAAAAAATTGCCTTCATTCACTCTTTCTATTTAAGGGAGCTCTTGCTGCCGGGTTCTAATGAAAACATAAAGATCTAATACAAAAATGATCAGGAGAACGAGGCAGGGGAAAGGAAGCTAGAAAACTCAGCTTCTAATCCAGATGTTAACATTCACAGATGGCTTTATGTAAAATGGCCAACAAAGCCCTTCATCTTCTCTGAGGTCCTTAACCACCATCGGCTGCAACACAAAACCCTGCAAGACAGAAGGGCAGCTCACAGAATTTACTTAGGCTGTGCTTATGCAGAGCAAAAAAGAAGAAGGGGCTTTCTTTATGCTGGTTAACCTAAATGATAGAAATATCTAGGAAGTAGGCATAAGTAACTGTAAAATAGTTTTGAAAAACCACCCCCCCCCCCAATTTTTAAAGTTCAGACAAAAATTGTTTCTGCTTGATGAAATTAGGTTAGGGCTCAATCTTTAAATTGAATGAAAAGGCCTTTTGTCTGCAGATGAAATGATATGTTGGTGTCCTGTTTGGAATGGGGAGGAAAAATGTTAGTTAGTTAGTTAGTTAGTTAGTTACTTTGCTTCTTTGTTTGTGGGATGAAGTAACCTCAGACTACTGTCCCAGACTTAGTAATTGCCTAAAATAATGCTTAATGACAAATGTTAAAAGGACACACATATTGGCCAGAAAGAAGTGAACAGTCTTTCTGTCCATCCATCTGCCATAACCTTCTCCGTGATCTTTGGGAATGCGTTTTTAGGGACAGGATTTATAAAACTTCACAGGTTTTAAGTTCTTCCTCTAGCAATTTGATGTCATTCAGATTCTGCATGCTATTAAGAAGTGACTCAGAATAATACATAAACTCACACGTTTCTACTGTGTCTAGGAAGGGGATGGTCTTGCCAGAGCTGGTGTTTACCTCCTGCCTTTCTGGATGTACCGGTCTGCAGCCCTCACTCCTGCCCTATGTCCAATGGCAGAGTGACTTCACTATTAGTAGGTGGTTTTGATAAGCCTAACTACTTGGTTGAAGTCACACATAAAATAATGCAATACAGATGTCATACACCTGTCATCTTTACAAATAGACTAGTATGGCGCCACGGAATCGAAAGCCTGTTTGATTTTTACAGTGGGAATGCGCTGACTTTGGTTTTAGGAATATTTGTCCTACTTTGTAGTCTCCCTAAAATAGAACTTAACTCAAGTCCTTGGTAAAAACAGGGACCCTCGGTAGGAGCCAGGAAGAAAAGAAGAAAGGGACCAACGAATTATGGCTGCTGTGGAAGGCCAGGGTTACTCTGAGGAGGAACCCTTCAGGGTCCTCCCACCTGAAATGACTCCAGCATTTCCTGCTCACTGTTGCCCCCTATCAGTTGACAGCTGCATTACAGGTAAATTCAGGGGAGAAGACATGCCTGTGCGTGTGCAGACTGACACAGGAATGGTTTCATCAAGCACACAGATGATGGGGAAGCTATCACATATGCTTATTAGCACTTAAGAAAAATAAAAAAATGATGAAATCACAGAAAATTAAAAACTAGTAACATAAAAAGCAGCATCGACAGCAATAACTGACTGACACCATATACTATATAATGTATAGATGAAGGGATGGCACTTTTTTACATTTTGTAAATAAATACATACGTATTTAGTTTTACCATATGTGTCATTATAAATATGGGATGTTACATTATTGCTTATACATTTTTATGCTTCTTTCTTTGAATATCTCTAACTATTATTCTTCACCAAGACTCTATTTTATAATGCTATTTTCTTGAGGAATAGCCATAGTAATAACTCAGCTTAGGCCATGAAAGAATTGGAAGGGTTATCTAAGTTTTGTCTTTACAGAAACCAGACAAAATATTGAAAGTCACAGGTACTAATTCACCAAAGGACTTAGTGAAAGTCTGATGAGGGAGTAAATATTTTTCAAGATGAGTTAAATAATTGTTTCCTCTAGAATCAATTTTGCATTCTATAAATTTTTCTTTGATGAAGACATAACATTCACAAGCTCATCTGCCATGACATCTTCTGGTTGTTTTTTGGATCTCTTATTCTGGCTATAGGAGTAGAAACTGTTTTGCCAACAGGAAGAAAATGTATACACCCAGTACAGCCCTCTAGGCCTGGTCACATGTCTATAGTTCTACTAATGAGTAATGGAGATGTAAGGATGGGGAGTTCAAGACCACCCTCAGCTCATAGTAAGCTTGAGGCCAGCCTGAGCTATGTGAAACCATGTTTCAAAACAAAAACAAAAACTCAAGCAAACTGAAAGAATAAAATAAAGAAAAAAAGGTATCAGTTATAAGCAAAAGGTGTTATTATCTGTTGTCACAGCCTTTTAATGGCCTATGACATAAGAATATTATTCAAAAATATTTAGAATGCATATATTCAAGTATGAGACTATATAATGTATATATATTCAAAATAGGACCATACATTGTCTTGGTTACTTTTCTAATATTGTGCTAAGATATCATGACCAAGGCAACTTGTAGAAGAAACAGACTGTTGGGAACTCATAGTTCCAGAGGACTACAGATCATGACCATCATGGCAGGAAGTCTGGCAGCAGGAAGGTAGGCATGGTGTTGGGGCAGCAGCTGAGAGCTTGCAAGTAGGGACAGAGAGAGAGCTAACCGGGAGTCGTGTAGGTTTTTTTTTGTTTTGTTTTGTTTTTTTGTTTTTTTTGTTTTTTTTAATCTTTGAGACAGGGTTTCTCTGAGTAGCCTTGGCTGTTCTGTACTCACTTGGTAGACTAGGCTGGCTTCAAACTTGCAGTGGTCCACCTGCCTCTGACTCGCTGAATAATGGAATTACAGGCATGTGCCACTGGGCCCAGCTTTATGTAGGGTTTGTGTGTGTGTGTGTGTGTGTGTGTGTGTGTGTGTGTGTTACTTTTATTGAATGTCTATGATTTACACATCATACACCAAAATCCCTCTCCTCCCCCCAATAAAACAGAACAAACAAACAAAAAATCTTGTCACAGAAGCTGTAGTGTATCACACAGTATAGCCTTTTGTCCACATATGTTTACTTTCAAATGTTCATCGCTACGAGTCATGGGTCTGGTTGGAGGCCTACACTATCATTACAGGATCCTCACTGGGATTGCTGTCGGATACCCCGTTGTTGCTGGGTGTCAAGAAGATTCTTAATCTGGAATTATGTGTTCCAGCAGGTCATACATGGGGGTAGACGTTGGGGTGAGGTCCACTCAGAGCCCTGGATCAGGGCCCACTCCCATGTCCTCAGAGCAGGGTCTGCTTTCTCACTCCCATGTCCTCAGGGCAGGGCCGGCTCTCCCGCTCCTTGTCCTTAAGGCAGGGCCAACTTTCAGTCTCCCATGTCCCCAAGGCTGGCTCACCTGCTCCCGCATTCTAAGTGCCAGCTCTCTTGTTCTTGTGTCCTCAGGGTCAGCTCTCTTGCTTCCATGTCCTCAGGGCCAGCTCTCCTGCTCCTGTTCAATTCACCAGGTTGTTGCTGGCCATCAAGGCCTGGATGGCCTCCTACTCCTGTGGGTACTGGATCTTGTGGGCCATCAAGCAGGTGGTAAGTGGAGGTCCCTCAAAATCTTCATTGAGTAGCTCGCAGAAACCATTGATGTTGGCCCAGCTCAGCTTCTTGTCCCGGGAAACTTGTGGCTCTGTTAATTTGCACTTCCCGAGTCTCTGGTTCCATTGTGTGCTCCATCTGCCATGGGCCCCTGCCTCAATGGCACCCCTAGTATCCACCTCTACATGATCCAGCTTTTGGCACTGAGCATGGCCCGGCCTGTGAGAGGAGGTCCGTTAGGCCTGTAGTGTGGGCGGTACAGTTCTTACTCAGGCTTGACTCGAACAGCACCCCCTCCTCAAATGCCATCTCCTTGGCCTGCACTGCACTGGGCCGCAACCCAAAAAGCTGCGGTGGCGGCCTGGAGTCCCTGGGCGTGGTCCCATGGTCCTGTGGTGGGAAGGCATGGAGGATCCACATGATAGGATTTGTTTCTTTCTGGGAAACACCAGCACTGTGTTTTGGAACTCTCAGTATGGTCTTTTGGTGGCTGTGCAGTCACTGCTGTTCCGAGGATCAGACACAGTGTGCGATCAACACCATCTTGGATGATCTCACCTTGGGTATTTCTAATACATTGCACTAAGTGTTTCTTCCCAATCAGGCCATGGCTAAATATTTCTGTGTAGCTCTGGAGCACCGTCATCCTCCTCAGAATGCACTGAGGACCTCATCTTTCAAACCCTGTGGACCCATGCCTGACACGTGAACCCGCGCCTGTCGCCACAGAATTTTTTCTGTATGTAGGGCTTTTAAAGTTCATACCTAGTGACCCATCTTCTCTAAAGTGGCCATACCTCCTATTCCATCTTAAATAGTTCCACTAACTCAAGCTCTCAAGGATTCAAGTGTATGAGTCTATGGGGGGCATTTTTATCCAAACTACCACATATATGTAATGTAATATTAATGTGTAAATAATCATATTGTTCTCAGTTATATAACATTTAAACATTCTTTGACTATGTATGCAATGTGTAATACATATCCCATCTTTAATAACATAATAGTTTGATTTTGGGGCATCAGGAATTAGAGTTTATATTCATATTTTATTTATGCCTATACAATTTTTAGTATCATTATATGTCCAAGTTATAGGTGAACATGATAATTTATGAAGAAAAGATTTTTGGTAACTTAACTTTACTCATCTGACATGCAGATCTCATAATTTAAATATCAATTTGCATTTCTGCCACATTCTGGGATTCATTAGCCACAAAGAATGAGCAAATACACTCAGACAACAACTGAAATGTTTTTTATACATTAAATTATTGATTCTCTAAATCATATTCAGTAAGGCAAAATAAATATAGTGAGTTCATTGCATTTTCCAATTATAAAATAAATGACTGAGAATCACCAATCACGTTTTACATCAAATGTTACTGAACGGAACTTTTCTAGAACTACTAAAGGCTTCTGCTGATAATCTGAAAGGAAACAACCACTGTAGCCATGGTCTTCTGGTGAGAAGTTGCCCATTCAAGAGTTGGGCTTCCAGTTACAGACTACCAATACAAGAGTTGGAAAGTTATATTGGCTTCTTTAGACTGGGTTAGATGATAGGATACACCATCCATAGCTGTTTGAAAATTAGCTTCTTCAGATGTTCAACACTAATTTCTTCTTTATATTTTATTAATTCATTCATATTACATCTCAATTGTTATCTCATCCCTTGTATCCTCCCATCCCTCCCTCCCTCCCATTTTCCCCTTACTCCCCTCTCCTATGACTGTGACTGAGAGGGACCTCCCCCCCATATATATGCTCATAGGGTATCAAGTCTCTTCTTGATAGTCTGCTATCCTTCCTCTGAGTGCCACAAGGCCTCCGCATCCAGGGGACCTGGTCAAATATGGGGCACCAGAGTTCATGTGAAAGTCAGTCCCCACTCTCCACTCAATTGTGGAGAATGTCCTGTCCATTGGCTAGATATGGGTAGGGGTTCATATTTTACTGCACGTATTGTCCTTGGCTGGTGCCATAGTTTGAGCAGGACTCCTGGGCCCAGATCCGCCCTTCATAATATTCTTCTTGTAGGTTTCTAGGACCCTCTGGATCCTTCTATTTTCCCATTCTCCCTTGCTTCTCCTACCTAGAGTCCAAATAGGACTTCCCCTCTGTCCCACTTTCCTGGTAAGTGAAGACTTTCATGGGATATGCCCCTTGGGCGAGTGTCCAGAAATAAGTGAGTATAGAACATTCGCTCAACCATGCTCATAGCAGCCTTATTCATAATAGCCAGAACATGGAAACAGCCTAAGTGTCCCTCAGTAGAAGAATGGATTTGAAAAAAACCTGTGGTATATTTACACTATAGAATACTTCTCGGCTATTAAAAACAAGGAATTTCCAAAATTTGTGGACAAATGGATTGAACTAGAAATGATCATAAAGAGTTAGGTAACCCAGAAGCAGAAAGAGACAATGCTAATTTCTATGCAGGGAATTTGTTCAAGAACTTTTTGAAATTCCAGGCAGACAATGACCACAGACAAGTCAAGCATCCCACAGGAGTCAATTTCACTGTTAGAATGCATTTAAAAAGCACTGACTTAAATCCCATGTTAAAGTGGATTCTGGAATTAACTTTAAAAAAAAAAAAACTCATTTCTAAGAGAGAAAGAGAGAGAGGTGGGGGATTTAAAACACAGTTTCTAGACCTTTTTAAATAAGTATAGAATCTATATTTCATTCTTTTGGGCTAAGACTATATAATCACTGAAGAATATGCGTTCTCTTTCCCTTAGTAGGAGAACCTATAACTTCTGGGTTAACTGATCATCCAGTAAAAGGATGTCATTATTTAGCACCTAGCGTCTGTTCTAGTTGTTTCTCTGTTGCTGTGATAAACCCCACAACGCAAAACAACATGGAGGAGGAAAGGCTTGTTCAGCTTACAGGTGTGTGCTCCATCAAGAGAACCCAAGGCACAGGAAGTGACATCACACAGGAATGCTGTTCACTGCTTGCTTTCCCTCGCTCACTCAGTCTGTCTTGTACAGCCCACATGCACTTGCCCTACTTTGACACTGTTCACAGTGGCCTGGGACCTCCCACATCAATCAGCAGTCAAGAGAATGCCCCCACAGATATGCCCAAAGGCCAATCTGATGGAGCTAATTGCTCAGTTGAGATCATCTCTTCCTGGGAATGTTTAAGTTTGTATCAAATTGCCAACAACTAAGTATGGCAGCATTTCATACAGCTATGTGTGTTCATATTTTTGGCCAATGGCATTAAAGACGATGTTTGTATGCATCACTTCGAAGAATCTTTCAGGTAGATGGCCACATCCTGTTAAATCTCTTTCAGATGGCTTTTTATCTTGGCCCATAAAGAGAAGGCTTCATGGTTAGAATGCAGAAGCTCATTAGGGCCCATACAGCATGCTCTAGAAAACTTGTTGTTCCTGAAACAACATTTTTTTAATTTTATTCAAGCTTATTTGCCCAAATTTTGCTTTGTGCAACCAACCCAACACTAAATGACATCTCCCTCCATTGCTGTCAGGAGACTTCTTTATCAGGGATATAAAACAAAAAAACTATTTTGACAGAGGGCCAAGCATAACAGAAGATTTCATGGGCTTAAGGTTCGAAGATACTTCAGAAATTACACTGCAGAAATTACATTTCATAAAGTAAAGCTCTCTCATGGTGGGATAATATTCTTTAAAAAGGCTGCAGGTCAGAGGTCATTCCCACAATTCACTGTACAAATACCAATGTCTTCTGGGCTTTGCTTTCATTTTTATCTACCAGTTGCCCTTGGATTTCCTCCTGCCAAATGCCTTGGCCGCATAATACAATAATAAGGATGAAAAACTTTCCAGTGAGCTGTCAATGTCAGAAGCCTTGGCACTTGAAAACATACCATCAAACACAGCCTGAAAGCCATCAGCTGTTAAAATCCAATATATGGAGGCTGGTTTTCATTTTGAAATAGTTATGCAGTCAAGTATGTATTTACCCTTGCCAACAAAGTTCAAAAGCATGACCACTCTTGTCACAGAATATGCTGTTTTCATTGGTCTTGAGGGAATTGATTCCTGAACACAAGGATTTTCCCATGTATCCTTCCATGCCTCCTGGGATGGAGTGCTTTGTCAAGTTGGGAGCTTCTCTAGGAAGGTACCCAATAGCCCAGGTGCTGCTGTTGTGTCAGAGTCAAATGCTGGCTAATTTTGGATGCTGAAGTTGTAGCTGCTGGATCATAAATCTCAGCTCCTGTTGAAGTTCAACTGCCAAGAGCATCATTAGCTTCACAGACCAGCTGGCTGTTACTAATAGACCCCCTTCTGCACGTGACTTAAAGCCTTCTGGTTTGGAACAGTAAAGCAGCATTCCTGATGGAGAGAGTGACACTGTGATGGGAGGCCTGACCAAGAACATGTCTAGGCTCCACTCTCATTACAGCATCTATGATGCAACATTTTGGTGACTGCGGCAGGACATGTGGGCCCTGTGACCTCTTTGCTATGCAATGTCATCTTTGCCATGGGCTCTCTGAGCTCCTCCCAGCAGAGTTTTCACAGAGCGCAAGCATGGAGAGGCATTCCTTCTAGCCTCTCCCTTCTCTGCTGCACTGCATTCCTTGGGACAGGAAGTGCTATTCTCTCTCAGGGACTGTGCTGTGTCCTGTTGGCCTCTAAGCTACTCTCCACAGATGAGTCTCATAACCTAAATAAAGGATGAGTACAGCCACCGTGGGGCAAACCCAGGGAGCCCACCGAACATATTGAAACCATCTGTAGGCAAGGTTGATTACACGTTTACAAACAAGTCAATGTAATAGACCACATCAAAAAGCTAAGGAGTAATAATAAAATTGTGAATGGTTAATATGACAAGATGTAATACTCATTTGTGAAAATGACTCTCCACAAACAAGGGACATAGAAACTTTAAAAAGGAGCAATACAAATTCACAAAAACGAACAAACAACAACAAACTCCCTAAAATTAGCATAAAGCATCCTTAAGGTTTCCTTGTAAACCTACAGCAAATGTGAAGGTCAGCTCTCATCATTCTTCTTCAATTTGGTACCAAAAGTCACAAGACACAAAAACAGGCATAGGGTACATACCATTCTTGAGAAAGAATGAATCCCTCTTCACATATCATCAGCTGGATTGTGTGTACTTGAGTTTTCAAGGAAATGATAAAAACTTATTTAGCATATCTGGAAATGACGGAAGGTATAAAAGCAATACTCAATAACAGTTACATTTTAAAACTGTAATAAAGATCAAAATTCAAAGTAGGGAATGAAAGAAAACACCCATGATTGCTTGAAAATATGAAACACTTAAACACTTAAATATTTACAATTCTTTTAAGTTAAAGATGTCCCAAGATCTTAATAGTGAAAACGAATGAAGAAAAGCTATAATTGAGAGCGGACTAGAATGTTTGTGGATTGGAGGTGTCAGCAGAGTCATTTCTTCTCCCTAAATCAATTAATGTAAACACACAACATTGCATATGCTATACATGTCAACTTAATGTTGTTTGATGTTGTTCCTGAGGGAACAGTCTTGCTAACTTTTCTAATAGCAATGTCTATCAGTTGTTCAAAGTGAAATGGCAGAGGCCCCGACTATAACTTTCTACTTGTACGTTTTCCCTTTCACTTTCACCAGCTTTAGTACCATAAAGTTTTAAGCCCTAAAATTGGATGCATACACTCTTTGTATAGCCATACCTTCCTGCTGGATGATTCTTTTAGGACTATGTATTATCTGATGTTGTTCTTGGTGATTATTGTGACCCTAATGTACATTTTTGAATGGTATTCATATATTTGTTCCTATGCTATCTGTCATGTTCCTAAAACTGATATTGTGCAAAGTGTTTTTGTAACTTTTTTTTTTTTGAGCTCACCTATATCGGCAGGTTCCGTGCAAGCTTCTTTTACGCAACAGGTAATTGGGCCACATTTCCTTTAAACTGATGCACCATTGCTTGTTTTTTGCTCATTTATTCATATCATGTGTAGGTAGAGTAGCTGGATGAGTAAGACATTAATTCTGCTGTGTGCCCCCATGCTCCCCTCAGCCTTCCTTGCTTCTTTGCCTCCTCATGTCTTGTTCTCATCTTTCTGTGTTACATTAGTATCCATGTTTAGTCACAGTGCTTTTCAGGATGTGCACATGTGTTGTTTTTCTGTATACATCTTCATATGCATATAATGAACAAATTATGCACAGTCTACTAATATCAAAATTTTTATCACTGAGTGAGGTGTGTAAAACTCCATCTGCAGCATTTTACCATTCTTACTTTCAAAATAAAGTCATGCACATTTCCCCTATGTACATAGATGAATGTATTAGATGGCATTACACATATTTTTAGGTGTCAAACAGAAAATGTATTTTTTACGAAGTATTCCAGAGAAGAGCAGTTTGTCATAGTTACCCTTATTTTTTTTTTTTTTTTACCAGTTCTGTTCATCTTTTCTTTCAAAAGCCCACTTTTTCCTTTTATGATCATTTTATTTATGTTTACAAACCTTCTTTGTGCTCCTTTTAGTAGCTGACCTTCTGGTGGCAACACATGTTGGTTTTCTTCTGTGTGTGTGTGTGTGTGTGTGTGTGTGTGTGTGTGTCTTCCATCTCATGGCTTGTATGGAGGATGACTCCATGGATGGAAGGCTCTGGGCTCGTCTTGTTTTCTTTTCAGCACATGAAGATGCATGGGCAATAGGCTTGTATTTCTATTCTCTCAGAAGTACATATAGCCTATATAGATCAGTGGCTCCCTTTAACATTCACTCTGCCTCTAGCTGTGTTAAATGGTTGTTTTCCAGTTTAGTCCATAGGTTTATTATTTTATTTTGTATCTTGGTAAGCATTTTTTGAGATTCCAGGGACCCAACACTCTACCATCAAGCTATCTCACCATGGTCTGCATGAATTATGAAGGAGCCAGCAGTAGACTATGCCCAGGCACACTGCTCGCCCTCATTGTCCATGGTGATCACAGCCATTTTCTCTGCCACTAGATAGGCTGAACAGAATCCAACACCGAACTGCCCGATCATGGAGATGTCTGCGGCAGCCTGGAGAGCCTCCATGAATGCTTCTGTGCCAGACTTGGTTTCCAGGTTATTTCTTAGGTCAGCCTTGGTCATGCCAATGCCTGTGTCCACCAAGGTCAATGTGCAATCCTGAGGCTTAGAGATGCCATCAATGTTCAGCTCCTTGCCTTTTTCCAACATGGAAAAGTCTGTCAGGCTCTCATCTTGTCGAAGACATCAGAAGCATTAGAGATCAACTTCTGGAGAAAAAAAAAATTCCTTGTTTGAATAGAAAGTATTGAAGATGATGAACACGAACTGAGTGATTTCTGCCTGGAAGGCAAAGGTCTCCACCTTGTCCTGTCCAAGGTGCACTTCCTCAAGCATCTTGACAGGAAAGCCAAGTGATAATACAGAGCAGGGTGGACCTGGACTACACCTGACTTGCCCAGCAAGCTTAAGCTGCAGCAGTGCGACTCAAGGGAGGTGTTGTTTCTTTTGCTGTCAGCATTCTTCCTGCTGGTTAGAGAGAATAAACCTTAAATCTGTCTTCATATTCACGTATTCTCTTCTCCGCTGTCTCTACTCTGCAATCAGGCTCATACAAAAAGATTTCCACTCAAATTCCACGATTTCTACATGGGTAAAGCTGTGTAACCTCTGCTTCTTTTCTGAGATGCTCTGTTGTTTCCAAAAGAATTGTTATTGGTGGTATGCTACAGAGTGACTCCATCACATAATTCCAACCATTTATTCACAGCAATGTTGGCGAATGGCTCACCTTTTCTCATGTAAGTTGTGTCTTTATGTTCCTTCGTAGTGGGGTTTGAGATATAAAGGCAAACATGCTTGTTTCTCCTTACTTCCCTGAATTCACTTCCTCTTATATTATCTAATATTCCCAAGAGAAGATGCTGATTTGTACCTTTAAACTTCGCTCCCGTTCTTGTGGTAATCACACTGATCTTTATGTCCATCCTCCACTGTTTCAAAACTTACACTTTGGCTCCTACCAAGGTTTTGACAGAAGGTCCTGTTTTCTATGAGATTATTTTAAAAACACACAGAATAATTCCCTCAGAAGAAATAGTAATAATGCTTTATAGGGAGCAGAAAAGCACCTGAGGTATTTCAAAAGACAAACCGAGGGTCAAAGAAGAACTCAACTTTTAAAAAGCTCCTCAGAACTCTGACCTGTTATTTAAGCCATTCTGAGACAATTCAACTTTACCTTTTCTTTGAATTCAATTTTTTAGTGATGAGAGCAATAAGAACAATGGTATACCATTATGCCAAATATTAAAAATAATCTTTCAATATTCCCCTGCCATTCTCTGCCTTCCCTGATAGTATCAGAGGGGTTTTTATATTAAATAATAGCAAATGATTTCAGATAAAGTGGTTCCACAGTAGTTAATCATAAAAATAATTTTAACTACATGATGCATTGGTCACTTAGAAAAAGAAAAGTCTTGGCTAATATGTCATTATGAAACTTTTATCTGCTTACTATTGACTTCAAATATTACTAATATCCCAAACCTTTTTGTTTTAATTTTAAGAAACTCAATTTCCAACAACGGTGCCTTGTTGTGTCCATCTATCAGCTGTTCTAACCTTTACATCAAGCTGGGTGACTTTTTATTGCATTAACTTATTTCTGCCACCTCACCTGCTGGATGGACTCATCCTGACTATTAAATGAGCTTAGCTTCCCTTTTACCACGGGCTTGACTCTTGAGATAGGCAAGGACAAAGCTACCTAAGCTGATGATGCTCCTTTGAGTTTGTATTTACATCCAAGTTTTGTTTTTGTGAGTGTGCATGTGAGGGAAGGGTCTATCATGTTTTATCTTAACTAATTTGTGACTTAAAATTACATCTCATAAATTGGGCATGGAAGAAATGACTGTATCAACTTCTTTGAGTGAAAGGAGGCAGAGAGATGCGTGTAGAAGTTTAGTACCACACTGAGAGAGGCATATTGTTTCTAACATGGAGAACATAAAGGCAACACCCCGGTGCAAATTCACTTGTTTTTTTTTTTCTATGAATCAGTCAGCATGGATTGAGGGCATCTGTCAGGTGATGTGGAAGAGGGCATGCTTTAGTGGATTAAATAGAAAGTTTTTACCCGTGTGATCTTAGGAATGCAAGAACCTGACAGCAAAGGGGGAAGCATCCAGGTATAAATATATAAATGCCCAGCTTAGCAAAGAGCAAATGGGAGACATTAGTAGAATGAAGGAGACACCTCTTTGTCTGGTGTAGAAGCATTTTGGATTTCCAGAAAACCTGGACAGATGGTGCAGGCGATTCTGTGTGGCTGTTCTTCTACAATATTACTGGTGTGAGCAATACTTGTGTGACATATGTGTTAGAACTGATAAACTAATGTTGATACACTGTAGCAGGCTAGTTGGCAGTTTCACTGGAGTTCACTCTGCTGTAGGTTCAGCTGACACCCAATGCTGTGCATACAGGATAATTCAATTGCTTTGACAGTCTATGTGATGCTAAGGTGTGATTTAGTGCTAGAGTCCTTGCCTAATAGGTGCAAGGACCTAGACTGGATCCCCAGTTCCCTACCCCAGATCCACTTAATCCATTTATTTCAGTGTGTTGATAAACTGGCTCTTCCTCCCTTGGTATATTTAATATACGTTGCCTTCTCTATCCATGTTGGGTTTTTTCAGTCTGACGTCTCACTTGAGTGATTAACTTGTAACTTTAATGGTACTTGTTGGTACCTGACTGGATTTATGGACCACCACCCAGGGCCATGATCCAAATATGGTCAGACCTTTCTAATAAGGCTATAAAGTCAAAAGCCCACCTCTATGTTTATAATCAATACCCTTAGATAATGGATTTTATATTAGCTGGTGATAACAAAATGAGAATATAATAGATACTAGGAATTCAAAAGTATAGCAAGCATAAAGAGCCATTAAAATAAACTGAAGACTAATTATGATACATGCAAAATCACATGATTTGATTATTTTGAATTTTTTTAGTTTTGTAAGATATAGATGTCAGAACTCATATGATATTTAAAAAGCAGTAATTGATTGTTAAGCTTCAGTGTAAGCCAACACATAACCTCTACAAAAACTATTTGAATAACATCAATAATAATAGACACACAATTAACTTCCAAAGAAAATAGTTCTTTTTCTCTTCCCTTCCTTTAGTTCTTTCTGCATTCCCTCTGTTACTTCCTTCATCCCTCCCCCCATCTTCTGTTTCTCTTTCCTTCTTTCATTTTCTTGTTTTAATTCAGAACAATTGAATCTGAGTGAAAGCATCTTTGGGAAACCCCACGTATATAACATGTTGGACCTACTAGTGGTATTGCTAGCTCTGCTATGTGTCTTTGCATTTGTTTGTGTCTGTGTATATATGTTTGTATGCATGTATGTACATATGTGTATGTGTGTATATACATTGAATGTGCATATATATATGGGTATATGTGTGTGTGTATATTGAATATGCATGTATATGTGTATGTGGATGTGTGTGTGTGTGTGTGTGTGTGTGTGTGTGTGTGTTTTATCAGAGCATTTTGGAGGAAATGTGGGCTATTTTGTCATTTGCCATATGCTGAGGCACAAGGTTTGCCCCAGTAGCACTGGTGTGAGCTATTCCCAGTTGTGATGGCAAAGAAACACTAATCCATTAAAAAGGCAAGTATATTGGGATCAAGCAAGTCCCAAGGTAAAACATGATCTTCACACCAGCATCTGTTTTCTAATTAGGGTTGCTTAGTGGCAATTTTTATCCAATAATTTACTTAAATTTCCTTCCTAAGGTATAAATATCCTCTGCAGGCCCATGGCTGAAGCTAAACCAATAACTGCACTATTGTAAATTACTTCATAATTATCTATTGATTATATATTGATAAGCAGAAGCGTGTTATAAGACATCTGTTTTCCATATCACTTCTTTCTTCAAACTGGTTGGTAGCAAACCATGTTCCTAATTTTAAAAAATACAGCTTTGTTCTGTGTAAACTCTATTTCATGATAATAGAAAGATGATTTCAAGAAAACGCCTCTTTCCTTTAAAATGTACATTACACAAATAAGGTACATGGCTACTTGACACATACCTTACCTCTTCAAATGTGCTCAGGAGACTTAGTCTAAAATCCCTTTGCTGAGTTGAAAGGGCCGAACCACAATTTGCTTTGTCTTCAGGCCTGGTTGGAGAATACGTAAAACCAGAAGCCGTCAGGCCCTTTCCAGTCAGTTGGCTTTCCACAGTAACCTTGGCTGGCCATCTGCCAGAGGGACCCTTTTTATCCAGTGACCTCTCTTTGGTCGGTGGCTTCTCCCTCCTGCAAGCTACTTATCATGGACTCATTTGTGTTGACAGAATGTCTCGAAATGTTCAGCCGTCTGACTTGTAATGCTTTGTTCCATCTCAGCAACAGTAGCCTAATTTTTGCCCGAGAAGACACTGTCACTGTCCACGTACCTCTTCATCTGGTCACTAATTCACCGCCAGTGCTTCTCAATGCTAGTTTAAGTTCAGGGCTCAGGCATGTCCTTGGTGTGAGCCTCTTCTACGCTGACCTTGTCTCTCTGTGTAAAAAGTCATGGGACAGTGTAAGTCATAGCAATAGGTTGGATTTGGTGGCACAGCCAGAATTGTCCTGAAATCTTCTTCTTTTAAGCACTTCTTAGGTTTTTGTTCTGTAGTTGTGTGAGTGAAATTTTTCCTAAATGAAATAGATACATTCCTGTCTTGGGTTTCGCTTTGGGGGTTAAATGAAGCGGTATGCTCACGAGAGACCTGGTCCTTAACACTCGGCGCTCAGTATGTGGAATGTGCTGTTGTGGACAGTGAGATGATTGTGTGTTCCCTACATAAATGGGATTCTCTCCCTAGTCTCTGCCCCACCGTCTTTCTCGCCGGTATCACCTTGAGATGCAGCTCATCGGTTTTGTGGGAAGTATCTGTGGTCAGTGATGCTAGTGGAGCCCAAGACAACGCTTGCCAGAGAGCAAGTGTGACTACCCATCTCCAGCTGTCTCTTCAGATGTAGTGAGCAGCATCTCCAGAATTGTTTGTTTCTAAATCCCTCACAGACGCCCACAAGTGAAATCTGGTTGATCATAACCAAACATCTAAGTGGCACCGGGAGCCTGAGATCCAAAGGTACCTCCTCTTGATTACGTTAGCAAAGGTAGTTATTAGGACTGTTAACCTTCTAAGGTGATTCATCCTTTCTGTTTTTATAGAAGAGTCACGTAATCCTGTGGCATTGGAAAGGGAAACCCAGGCAATGTATGGTGGGAAAGGCTCCAGGATGCCGTCCTGACATCAGGCTCCTTCCCTGTGGCCCCTCACACTCCTCTCCCTGTTCTCCCATGCAAAGGTCACCCTCCTGGTTATTGCTCTGTTCTGTCTTAGAAGAGGGTACCTCTTTGTCTTCAGTCACCCAAGGAAAACCATCCAGTCTTGACAACAACCTTGAAGAGAAAAGTGGAGGGGCAAAAGAGTTCAACACTCAGAAATCCTTTGATCCCAAGCTTTAGTTTTATTGGCATCTGGATCATCTGAGTTAAATGTCACAAAGGGAACCAATGCTGGTCTTTAGCCTCCCACCAGTGATTTACAGACACAAACACATATGTATGCAACAGAGGTGGAATGGCTTGGCAAACCAAGAGGGAACTATATGTAAAGTAAACAGCTGTTTTACAAACCTGGATAATTTTTAAATTTAGTTATGTCTTTCAAAGAAACTCCAGTGCTAGCAACATATGAGACATTCTTAGCTTTGTATGTCTGTTTTTGTAAATCACTCTGGTGACATGTGGCAATTGTCAGCAGCTGATGAGGAAGGGGGAAGCTGGGAATTTGCCTACCTATAGTACTTGACCTGCCCTTGTCATATCTTAATGACCGGAAGCTATCCTGAAAGATATTTTTGTAAACTGGAAGCAAAAGCTGAGTTGGTAATTCCATTGCCACACACTTTGATACAAGCCAGGCATGATGGCACAGCACATAAGGACCAGCTAGTGACTGAACAGAAACTGAGGTAATGAAATTGATGTCACAAGCTATGAAAAGTGTCAACACTTTAAGGAAGCCAGGTGCCTTCTGATGTTTCTTCTCCACAGAATGAAGAACTGGTCGCTAAAGCCCTTTGTCACTTGTCTCTTACCACAGACTTTTAGCATTGTTCTGTTTGGTTCTTATTCAGATTGTGATGTCTTTGGTGATTAAACTGACTGGCATTTAGTTTGCAAGTGAGACAATGAAGGGCCAAAAAAGGAGATGAAAGGAAAGTAAAAGTGTGCATCAACCGAACATGATGAAATAGGATAATTATAAACAATATGTAATTATTTTTATGACGAGATCTTATTTTTTCTGGTGTTAAATATTGGCATATTTTCACAGGGCTGGTTTTATTTATATTCATGGCCAGAGTTTTAGTAACAGAAGTTTGCTTGATTAAGATGATGTCTGTGCATATCTAGCGGAAAGTTCAAATTTAGTTATCTGCATGCCAATTTTCTAGATGACATTCAAGTAAAATGGAGGGGATTGAAGGAAATGTATTTGTGTTATCTATACATTTTAGACAAGGAACTTTTTAATTTTTTGCTGGTGGTCTCAACAGTTTTACAATCTTACAAACAGTTGATACTGGAAGAAAACAACAACTGAAGCAATGCACTAGAATAGCAGAGATGAAGTGATAATTATCCATCTTTCTCCCAGCTGTCAACGAACACCTAATGGAGAAAGGTCATAGATTATACATGTTCAGGTCTTTACTAAGGCTCATTAAAAAATTACCCAAATTTTTGTGTGTGTTCACTGAATTAAAATGGTGTTCATTTGGTTTAAAAACTACAACATTTATTACTTAGTGAACTTACCCAATGGAATGAGTCTGCATTTCTCTTTGTATTCTACCCATGAGTCTGGATAGCCATTAGTAAAGAAAATTAGGCTTTAGTGAGCCAAAGAAGCTGGACCAAATAAACCTGGTTCAAGAAGAGCCCTATGGATTTGGGATAGTTAGTAGTAGCTATAGTTAAGAAAACCTGTTTAAGAATTTGATGCTCATTCACCTTGAAAACCATAGCAATCACCAAAAAAAAAAAAAAAAAAAATCTACATTTAGTGAATATTTCCAATATGTCAATTTTTTTCTATAAGTAACACTAATACTGTATGAACTTCCCAATTTTGAGATAGCTTAAGGTTTTTATCAGAAATAAGGCAATTATCTGAATCATCCAAGCCAAAATTCTTTCTTTACATTGGCCTTCTCTATCGTAAAAATATTTATTGTTAATCCATGATTCTCCACCCTGTCATCTACTAGTAGGTGCTCAATGTAGATAGAAGGAATGGAGACCTGCCTCTATGTCATAGCACACTCTCCTACAGTACAACCTGCCTCTATGTCATAGCACACTCTCCTACAGTACAACCTGCCTCTATGTCATAGCACACTCTCCTACAGTACAACCTGCCTATGCCATAGCACACTCTCCTACAGTACAACCTGCCTCTATGTCATAGCACACTCTCCTACAGTACAACCTGCCTCTATGCCATAGCACACTCTCCTACAGTACAACCTGCCTCTATGCCATAGCACACTCTCCTACAGTACAACCTGCCTCTATGCCATAGCACACTCTCCTACAGTACAACCTGCCTCTATGCCATAGCACACTCTCCTACAGTACAACCTGCCTCTATGTCATAGCACACTCTCCTACAGTACAACCTGCCTCTATGCCATAGCACACTCTCCTACAGTACAACCTGCCTCTATGCCATAGCACACTCTCCTACAGTACAACCTGCCTCTATGCCATAGCACACTCTCCTACAGTACAACCTGCCTCTATGCCATAGCACACTCTCCTACAGTACAACCTGCCTCTATGCCATAGCACACTCTCCTACAGTACAACCGGCCTCTATGCCATAGCACACTCTCCTACAGTACAACCTGCCTATGCCATAGCACATTCTCCTACAGTACAACCTGCCTCTATGTCATAGCACACTCTCCTACAGTACAACCTGCCTCTATGCCATAGCACACTCTCCTACAGTACAACCTGCCTCTATGCCATAGCACACTCTCCTACAGTACAACCTGCCTCTATGCCATAGCACACTCTCCTACAGTACAACCGGCCTCTATGCCATAGCACACTCTCCTACAGTACAACCTGCCTATGCCATAGCACATTCTCCTACAGTACAACCTGCCTCTATATCATAGCACACTCTCCTACAGTACAACCTGCCTCTATGTCATAGCACACTCTCCTACAGTACAACCTGCCTCTATGCCATGGCACACTCTCCTACAGTACAACCTGCCTCTATGCCATAGCACACTCTCCTACAGTACGACCTGCCTCTATGCCATAGCACACTCTCCTACAGTACAACCTGCCTCTATGCCATAGCACACTCTCCTACAGTACGACCTGCCTCTATGCCATAGCACACTCTCCTACAGTACAACCTGCCTGTATGCCATAGCACACTCTCCTGCAGTACAACCTGCCTCTATGCCATAGCACACTCTCCTACAGTACAACCTGCCTCTATGTCATAGCACACTCTCCTACAGTACAACCTGCCTCTATGCCATAGCACACTCTCCTGCAGTACGACCTGCCTCTATGCCATAGCACACTCTCCTACAGTACAACCTGCCTGTATGCCATAGCACACTCTCCTGCAGTACGACCTGCCTCTATGCCATAGCACACTCTCCTACAGTACAACCTGCCTCTATGTCATAGCACACTCTCCTACAGTACAACCTGCCTCTATGCCATAGCACACTCTCCTACAGTACAACCTGCCTCTATGCCATAGCACACTCTCCTACAGTACAACCTGCCTCTATGCCATAGCACACTCTCCTACAGTACAACCTGCCTGTATGCCATAGCACACTCTCCTACAGTACAACCTGCTCTATGCCATAGCACACTCTCCTACAGTACAACCTGCCTCTATGTCATAGCACAGTCTCCTACAGTACAACCTGCCTATGCCATAGCACACTCTCCTACAGTACAACCTGCCTCTATGCCATAGCACACTCTCCTACAGTACAACCTGCCTCTATGCCATAGCACACTCTCCTACAGTACAACCTGCCTCTATGTCATAGCACACTCTCCTACAGTACAACCTGCCTCTATGCCATAGCACACTCTCCTACAGTACAACCTGCCTATGCCATAGCACACTCTCCTACAGTACAACCTGCCTCTATGCCATAGCACACTCTCCTACAGTACAACCTGCCTATGCCATAGCACATTGTCCTACAGTACAACCTGCCTCTATGTCATAGCACACTCTCCTACAGTACAACCTGCCTCTATGCCATAGCACACTCTCCTACAGTACAACCTGCCTCTATGCCATAGCACACTCTCCTACAGTACAACCTGCCTCTATGCCATAGCACACTCTCCTACAGTACAACCTGCCTCTATGCCATAGCACACTCTCCTACAGTACAACCTGCCTCTATGCCATAGCACACTCTCCTACAGTACAACCTGCCTCTATGCCATAGCACACTCTCCTACAGTACAACCTGCCTCTATGCCATAGCACACTCTCCTACAGTACAACCTGCCTCTATGCCATAGCACACTCTCCTACAGTACAACCTGCCTATGCCATAGCACACTCTCCTACAGTACAACCTGCCTCTATGCCATAGCACACTCTCCTACAGTACAACCTGCCTCTATGCCATAGCACACTCTCCTACAGTACAACCTGCCTCTATGCCATAGCACACTCTCCTACAGTACAACCTGCCTCTATGCCATAGCACACTCTCCTACAGTACAACCTGCCTCTATGCCATAGCACACTCTCCTACAGTACAACCTGCCTCTATGCCATAGCACACTCTCCTACAGTACAACCTGCCTCTATGCCATAGCACACTCTCCTACAGTACAACCTGCCTCTATGCCATAGCACACTCTCCTGCAGTACAACCTGCCTATGCCATAGCACACTCTCCTACAGTACAACCTGCCTCTATGTCATAGCACACTCTCCTACAGTACAACCTGCCTCTATGCCATGGCACACTCTCCTACAGTACAACCTGCCTCTATGCCATAGCACACTCTCCTAAAGTACGACCTGCCTCTATGCCATAGCACACTCTCCTACAGTACAACCTGCCTCTATGCCATAGCACACTCTCCTACAGTACAACCTGCCTCTATGCCATAGCACACTCTCCTACAGTACAACCTGCCTCTATGCCATAGCACACTCTCCTACAGTACAACCTGCCTCTATGCCATAGCACACTCTCCTACAGTACAACCTGCCTCTATGCCATAGCACACTCTCCTACAGTACAACCGGCCTCTATGCCATAGCACACTCTCCTACAGTACAACCTGCCTATGCCATAGCACATTCTCCTACAGTACAACCTGCCTCTATGTCATAGCACACTCTCCTACAGTACAACCTGCCTCTATGCCATAGCACACTCTCCTACAGTATAACCTGCCTCTATGCCATAGCACACTCTCCTACAGTACAACCTGCCTCTATGCCATAGCACACTCTCCTACAGTACAACCTGCCTCTATGCCATAGCACACTCTCCTACAGTACAACCTGCCTCTATGCCATAGCACACTCTCCTACAGTACAACCTGCCTCTATGCCATAGCACACTCTCCTGCAGTACAACCTGCCTATGCCATAGCACACTCTCCTACAGTACAACCTGCCTCTATGCCATAGCACACTCTCCTACAGTACAACCTGCCTCTATGCCATAGCACACTCTCCTACAGTACAACCTGCCTCTATGTCATAGCACACTCTCCTACAGTACAACCTGCCTCTATGTCATAGCACACTCTCCTACAGTACAACCTGCCTCTATGTCATAGCACACTCTCCTACAGTACAACCTGCCTCTATGCCATAGCACACTCTCCTACAGTACAACCTGCCTCTATGCCATAGCACACTCTCCTACAGTACAACCTGCCTATGCCATAGCACACTCTCCTGCAGTACAACCTGCCTCTATGCCATAGCACACTCTCCTACAGTACAACCTGCCTCTATGCCATAGCACACTCTCCTACAGTACAACCTGCCTATGCCATAGCACACTCTCCTACAGTACAACCTGCCTATGCCATAACACACTCTCCTACAGTACAACCTGCCTCTATGCCATAGCACACTCTCCTACAGTACAACCTGCCTCTATGCCATAGCACACTCTCCTGCAGTACAACCTGCCTATGCCATAGCACACTCTCCTACAGTACAACCTGCCTCTATGCCATAGCACACTCTCCTACAGTACAACCTGCCTCTATGCCATAGCACACTCTCCTACAGTACAACCTGCCTCTATGTCATAGCACACTCTCCTACAGTACAACCTGCCTCTATGCCATAGCACACTCTCCTACAGTACAACCTGCCTCTATGCCATAGCACACTCTCCTACAGTACAACCTGCCTCTATGCCATAGCACCACCTTCTCCTACAGTACAACCTGCCTCTATGTCATAGCACACTCTCCTACAGTACAACCTGCCTCTATGCATAGCACACTCTCCTACAGTACAACCTGCCTCTATGCCATAGCACCCTCTCCTACAGTACAACCTGCCTATGCCATAGCACACTCTCCTACAGTACAACCTGCCTCTATGCCATAGCACACTCTCCTGCAGTACAACCTGCCTATGCCATAGCACACTCTCCTACAGTACAACCTGCCTATGCCATAGCACACTCTCCTACAGTACAACCTGCCTATGCCATAGCACACTCTCCTACAGTACAACCTGCCTCTATGCCATAGCACACTCTCCTGCAGTACAACCTGCCTCTATGCCATAGCACACTCTCCTACAGTACAACCTGCCTCTATGTCCATAGCACACTCTCCTACAGTACAACCTGCCTATGCATAGCACACTCTCCTACAGTACAACCTGCCTCTATGTCATAGCACACTCTCCTACAGTACAACCTGCCTCTATGCCATAGCACACTCTCCTACAGTACAACCTGCCTCTATGCCATAGCACACTCTCCTACAGTACAACCTGCCTCTATGCCATAGCACACTCTCCTACAGTACAACCTGCCTCTATGCCATAGCACACTCTCCTACAGTACAACCTGCCTCTATGTCATAGCACACTCTCCTACAGTACAACCTGCCTATGCCATAGCACACTCTCCTACAGTACAACTGCCTCTATGCCATAGCACACTCTCCTATACTACAGCTCCCAACATTGACTCTTTTATTTTGAAAATTCCAAACATGAGTACTGGATTTATGTTATTTATACCCATTCTATTTCCCTTCCTATTCCTCCCATGGCCACCAAGTCTCACTCAAAGTTATGACCCTTTTTCATTATTGTTTGTTGAGTGGATACATACACATATATGTGCAACCTGTCCTACATAATGCTGCTTGTATGTCCATATATTGAGGGCTGACCAGTTGGAATCTGAAAATGTGTCAGGAAGCTCAGACCTGGAGAAAACAGATTATCCCTCTCACAGAAGCTGTTGATTTCCAGATGTTCTTCATCTTTGGATAATGTCCTGTGAAATGTCCACATCCATGTTGGCATGCCAACTGGTGTTGTCATTATGTACGTATTTGGGTGAACATACTGCCGATATTTCATGGATGAACCTTTCCTGTTTCCAGAAATCTTCATAATTACCCTTTGTGATTAGTAGGATAAAGATTTGAAACCTAGGGAGGCTGAATCACCCTCCCTCCCTCCTTCCCTTCCTCCCTCCCTCCCTCTCATCCTCCTACCTCCCTTCCTTCCTCTCTCCCCTCCTCTCTCCCCCTTATTCCCCATCTCTAATTTTTCTTTCTTTATAGTAGTGTTCTTCTACTGTCTTAGATCTCACTATGTAGACCAGGCTGATTTCAAACTCAGAGATCTATATGCTTCTGTCACCCAAATTCTGGGATTAAAGGAGTGTACCACCATGCCCACTAGGCTGAATGTTTAATACCATAACTCAGTATCCACAGGCAGGTGGATTTCTGTAAATTTGATGCCAGTGTGGCTACACAGCTATGTAATAAGACCCTGTCTCCAAAATGTAGATAAATACAAAACAGAACTAACTTCAGAAACAACACCAAGTGAGGCTAGAGACTGCTTCTCTCCAGGCAGCATCAGGTACTTCTTAACCTCCTGCCACTCCAGTTCCAGAGGACATTGCAGTCTACTGGGCCTTGCAGGCACAGTGCACACACAGCATATACTCCCATAGACATACACATAAACAAAATTAATATACGTCTTTAAAAGTCGGAGGAGCTCTGAAGAGACAACTTAGTAGATAAGAGCACCTGCTGATCATCCAGAGGACAGGAGTTCTGCTTTCAACACCTACATCTGGAAGCTCATGACTGCCTCTAGGGGAGTCCAAAGCCTCTGATCTCTGAGGCCAGCTGCACTCATCCATCCCCCACGAGTAGGTTCATAATAATAAAAAAAAAAGCTGTATTAACGAGAAGGCTGAATCACCCATCTGAAGTCACCTGAGAAACATGGGACAATCACCCCTCTATAAAACTATTTGTTAATGAAATGGCCAAATGTATTTTGCAAAGCATGTGCTCATTTTAAATAGTATACTTTTTTATAAGTATTTACTGATTTATTAGAAACAATGAAGAAATAATTCACAATAAATGTACACCATTTGTAATCTTACAAATCTAAATTTCATGATTTATTTTTTTTTAAAGATCTAGTAACATATTGGCACAGGAGACAACTTCCTGAACAGAACACCAATGGCCCAGGCCTTAATGTCAACCATTAATAAATGGGACATCATGAGGCTGAGAAGCTTCTGTAAGGCAGGAGACACTATCAAGAGAACAAAGCGACAGCCTACAGACTGGGAAAAGATCTTCACCAACCCTACATCTGACAAAGGTCTAATATCCAAAATATATAAAGAACTCAAGAAATTAAACATCACCAAACCAAATAACCCAAACTGAGAAATGGGGCTTGGAACTAAACAGAGAATTCTCAACAGAGGAATATCAAATGGCTGAGAAACACTTAAAGAAATGCTCAACCTCCTTAGTCATCAGGGAAATGCAAATCAAAACAACTCTGAGATTCCATCTTACACCCATCAGAGGGCTAAGATCAAAAATTCAAGCGACACCACATGCTGGCGAGGATGTGGGGAGAGAGGAACACTCCTCATTGCTGTTAGGAATGCAAACTAGTACAGCCAGTTTGGAAATCTATCTGGTGCTATCTCAGAAAACTGGGAATAGGGCTTCCTCAAGACCCAGCTATTCCACTCCTTGGAATATACCCAGAAGATGCTCCAGCACACAACAAGAAAATTTGCTCAACCATGTTCATAGCAGCCTTATTCATAATAGCCAGAACATGGAAACAGCCTAAGTGTCCCTCAGTAGAAGAGTGGATAAAGAAACTGTGGTACATATACACTATGGAATACTACTCAGCTATTAAAAACAAGGAATTCCCGAAATTTGAGGCTAAATGGATTGAGCTAGAAATGGTCATAATGAGTGAGTTAACCCAGAAGCAGAAAGAATCAAATGGTATATACTCACTTATATCTGCATACTAGCCCAAGGGCATGTCCCACAAAAGCCTTCACTTACCAGGAAACTGGGACAGAGGGGAGGACATCCTATTGGGAGTCTAAATGAGAGAAGCATGGGAGAATAGCAAAGTAGAAGGATCCAGAGGGTCCTAGAAACCCACAAGTAGAACATTATGATAGGCAGATTTGGGCCCAGGGGTCCCGCTCAAACTAAGGCACCAGCCAAGGACAATACAGGCGGTAAACTTTAAACCCCTACCCAGATCTAGCCAATGGTCAGAACATTTTCCACAGTTGAATGGAGAGTGAGAAATGACTTTCTCACGTACCCTGGTGCCTCACATTTGACCATGTCCCCTGGAGGGGGAGACCTGGTGGCACTTAGAGAAAGGACAGCAGGTTGCCAAGAAGAGACTTGATACCCTATGAGCATATACAGGGGGAGGTAATCCCCCTCAGGAACAGTCATAGGGGAGGGAAACAAAGGGAAAATGGGAGGGGGGAAGAATGGGAGGATACAAGGGGTGGGATAAACATTGAGATGTAACAAGAATAAATTAATAAAAAAAAGATGTATTTATTGTATTTACTGTATATGAGTGCTTTGTCTGCAGAAGAGGGCATCAGATAACATTATAGATGGTTGTGAGCCACCATGTGGTTGCTGGGAATTGAACTCAGGGCCTTTGGAAGAGCAGGCGGTGCCCTTAACCACTGAGCCATTTCTCTAGCCCCCCATGATTTATTCTTTCCACGGTAAGTTCTACTTGTATTCTTGTGTGCACAATTGATACAGAATTATGCAAAGTGAAAACCGAATTTCATAATCAATATTTTATCAAATATATGTATTCCATTAATAATATATTCTATTTTAATAATAGATTATTTTATTTTATTTATTTTTTAAAATTTTATTAATTTATTCATATTACATCTCAATGGTTATCCCCTCTCTTGTATCCTCCCATTCCTTCCTCCCTCCCATTTTCCCCTTACTCCCCTCCCCTATGGCTGTGACTGAGGGTGACTTCCTCTCCCTTTATATGCTCATAGGGTATCAAGTCTCTTCTTGGTAGCCTGCTATCCTTCCTCTGAGTGCCACCAGGTCTCCCCATCCAGGGGACGTGGTCAAAAATGAGGCACCAGAGTACATGTTAAAGTCAGACCCCACTCTCCACTCAACTGTGGAGAATGTCCTGTCCATTGGCTAGACCTGGGTAGGGGTTTGAAGTTTACGGCCTGTATTGTCCTTGGCTGGTTCTATAGTTTGAGCAGGACCCCTGAGCCCAAATCTGCCTAACTGGGACAGAGGAGAGGACATCCTATTGGGACTCCAGATGAGAGAAGCATGAGAGAATGGCAAAGTTGAAGGATCCAGAGGATCCTAGAAACCTACAAGTAGATTATTTTAATAATATAATTTTATTTTAAAAGATACGGGTTCATTATCTTTAAATAAATTAGATAAGTTCATGATTGTTTTATAGAACTTTTGACTTTTAAACAATTTAATATTTAAACTTTTTGGTGCTAGCATTAATATAATCATGAATATCATCACATATAAAGTGTTCTGCTCATATATACTTTGTTTATCAAAAATTATAAATTATGTTAATACTAAGAGGTCATGGATGACTTTTAATGTCATTTAGTGTTTCTTTCTTTCTTCTTTTTTTGTTTTTCTGAGACAGGGTTTCTGTATAGGCTTAGGTTGTCTTAGAGTCACTTTGTAGACCATGCTGGCCTCAAACTCACAGCAATCCACCTGCCTGTGCCTCCAGAGTGCTGGGATTAAAGGTGTGCGCCACCACACCTGGCTTTAGTTTTATTTTCCATAAATATTTTACCTTGGTTATATTTTGAACCTTAACTCATTTAAACTTAAGCTAGTTTCAAGCTTTAGAGACATGTTCTTATTGACATACATTTTAATATTACTGTAAGTACGTTATACCATGAACATGGAGACTGTTTTTCTTGTATCAATAGAGCATTCTTCTTAAAATATTGTATATTTTCACAGTGAGAAAGCTGTGTCTGGGGGGCAGCAGGTTACAAAACGTTTAGCACTTGAATTTATAAAAACCGAGGGGTGTGTTTTATTATTGACTGTTAGAAGTCAAATTAGGTAATTTCACAACATTGCTTCTTAGATGTTCGTTTGATGTAAAAAGATATCTATGTTGTTAAATGATACTTGAATTATGAAGACCTGTCTTAAACCCCACAATATTCTGAATGTGTAGTTGTCCCAAGAGCAAGGAAGAGATGAACATTCTGTTGCTGATAGTGAACAGTCATTGAGGAGACGAGCTGACTTCATGTAGGTGGTGGCTAAAGATCGCCTGGACAGAATCACAGGAAGGCAAATCTTGTCCTAGCCTTCCTTTCAGCAGTCTAAAAGGTTGCATGGTGGATGGATCATTTCTAGAGAACGTAAACCACCCAAGAATAATTTATATTCAGTGACCATGTGCTTAAAAAAAAAAGAATAAATGAACTCCAGTTTGCCTCAGCTTCCAGGCCATCACTCTTGCGATGAAAATAACAAAACAAACCAGACCACAGAGTCCTCACTGCTTCCTAGAGCAAGGCTGGAGAACTTGGACCATCCTCGGGCCTCGACCCTTGCTTCTTGATAGAATCGGGAGAATAGTGTCCGCCATGCTTACCACTTTGGGGTTTCCAATACAGAAGAATTAATTCTATAAGGCCAATTACAAATGATATAAACTCGGTACCCACTTAATTAGTATCCAAATACAATAAATACCACAATGCTCATAAATACCACTCATGCTTACCAATGGTTAATAACTGAAGGTATTTATTAGGCCCGAAGAACATCTCTTCTAAAAGCATAGGTTCAGCAAATGGAAGTCTCCAAGGGCCTATCATTTCTTTAATGGATGGCAGGAATTCAGAATGTTAACTATTTAAGTTTGTCTTATGTGGCTTTCCCTTCCCTCACGATATCGCCTTGTTTATCCTCTTGATTTATCATCGTGTCCCAGTTAAGCAGGCTATGCACTTTAATGCCATCTTGTTTATGGGGACTAATAAAAGAAAATTCTCTGCAATGGGAGATTTGCTTTATTTAAATGCAAATTAAAACTATATTCTTTCAGTTACAGGCCAAAGATTATAAACGCACATTGCCTCACAATTTCAGGCAAAAGTGAGAATGCTTTTTCCTTGCTATCGTAATGAAACTGATTTTATTCTTGTAAAATGGTACGGCTAATTGAGCTGTGACATTTATATTATCTCATGTACGCTTTATGCTGCTTTTTAAAAAAGGAAAATAACATTATGTATAAGAAATGGCATGGAAACACTTAAATTGCCAGGCTAGCAAAAGCATTGACAAACTTGCTATGCTAAGAAACAGAGGGTGTCTTAGGTCTTACGACTTGAATGTTATGGCTGAACAAATGTTCTGCCACTTTCTTCAATGTATCCAGAAATGATAATAATTATCCTGAAGGGAAAATCTAAAAGGATGGGTGCAATAATTTGCCAAATGAATTGAGGAATTTGAGAAGAGCCAAGCCTGATCATTCTCTGAAGATAGAATTCTTTTCCTTCTGTTAGACACACCTTGTTCAAATAGAGACGATAAACAAACAAGATATCAAGGTGATGAAAGGTTAGAACAAATAAAGCTCCATGCTGAACTTGGAGACTACAGAATCTTTGAAAGAAATGAAGGTTGTCTGTCTACCCAACACCTGCAATTAAAGCAAACAAAGCTGGCCTAGAAATGGGAGCCCGTAAAATATCTAGCAATATTTTAAAATTTGATCCTTATAATTCAATACACACCGTTGTCTTCATGGAAGACAGTATCCTTCTGGTCACTTAGCTTCCATCCAGAACTCTGGTTATCCCTCATTTTAGTAGAGACCAGCCTGTCTCAGGGCAGGTCAAGTCTTTTCAGACGTTGGAGGGTATGGCCTCCCCTTTGCACTTGTATCTGTAAACGATTCCTCAGGCCTGGGCTTTGGAGAAAGCTTGGCACCCTGATGGACTGGGCGGCACTCCCCACGTTTTTCAGTTTGTATCTTGTTCCTTGGGAGAGGTTCTGTTATGGTTGTGTATGTAAGAGGGCAGTGGTGAAGGAGCAAAACAATTTCCACTGCTGCAATGGGAGGACGAGTACACTGGGGTGAAGAACACAAAGGCAAAAACTCTCAAGGTTACATTCTAGATGGCTCGTACCTGTTACCATAGCACTAGAGCCTGGAGCCAGAAGACTGGAAGCTTCGAGCCAGCCTGGATTGCATAGCCTGGGAATGTAGCAGCACTTCGTCTCCATGAGAAACACAGTTAAACTGCAGAGTAGCTTGACACAGTGTTCCTCCTCTGCCTTATTCAAGGTTTGATTTTGGTATGAAGCCACTGTGGCTCAGGATGGCTTATGTGAGGCTTAAAGAAATCAGGGTACTGATGCCAAACAAATGCTTTATGAAAATATTAGCAACACAGAACAAAGTCAGTAAAACAACAATTTTGCAATCTACCTACTTCCTTTGGGCTCCATTTATTTATATAAAATGTCTAAGTTATTGACATGTCCCATAAAAATACATTGCCATGGAGAAATTTTACTTTTCAGAATTTTCTATATAATTTGCCATAGTATAAGTATTTAACCTACACCTTGAATAGGAAAACAATCCTAATTTCAACGTGTCAATCTGATAGGGATGGGTTCTTATAATGGTTTTTACATTATATTTACTATTAATTAAATGAGAGGATTTTGTTTTATCTATATACCTGCTAATATCTGTATTTATTTTTGTTATACTTTGATGTGTGTGTGTGTGTGTGTGTGTGTGTGTGTGTGTGTGTGTGCGTGCGTGTGTGTGTGTAGATCCATGCATTACATGGTTCAAACATGTTTGGAGGTCAAACGACAACTTTTGGCAATTTATTCTTTCCTTTTATCATGTGGATCCTAGTGATCAAACTTTGGTTGTAGGGCAGTGTGTGATTTTATACCTTGAGATGTTTCTCTACACTGTATTTATCATTTCATCATTTCTCTCTCTCCTTCCCTCCCTCACCCTTTCTCTCTCTGTGCATGAGCATATGTGAACATACTAGTGTGAGTGTAGGTGCATGTGGACCTACTTGTGAACTCTAGTTAGTGGGTTTGTTCTTCAGTGAGTCTCCACCTTTGTATTTGAGAGAAGTTCTTTCACGGTCTGAGCTTGGAGCTCACTGACTGGGCCAGGCTAACCAGCAAGTTCCTGAGATCTACCTGTCTGCACGTCCTCCCAGTGCTGGGGTTGCTATTGTAGGTGTCACGCTTGGCTTTTACAGCGATGTTAGGGATCTGAGCTCACATCCTCAGGCTCGCATGACAAGCACTCTACTGACTGAGCCATTTTTCCCATGCCCGTCACTTTCATTATTCTATTTACTGTATTATTAGCTTATTTCAAAAGAGCATCATGTAGCTCAGACTGGCCTTGAACTCTTGGTTCTCCTGCATCTACTTCCTGAGTAACAGGATTATGTGTATGCAACCTAGCTTGTAGCCTATATATAGGGGTGATATTAATGTGATGCTAACATTCGTTACATACGAATACCCAATAAGACACTCATTAATGGGACTGAGATGGCTCAGTGGAGAAAGGCATGCACTACTCTAGCAGAGGACCCTCGTCTCATTCCTAGCATCCACAAGGTGGCTTTACTGCCTGAAAGGTCCAGTTCTAAGTTTCTGATGGCTTCTTCAGACCTCTGCAAGCATCTTCACACTGTGGTTCATACACATACATACATACATGCAGACAAATACACACATAAAATAAAAATAAACAAGTCTTTTTTAAGGAATGTTCTTAATGAACACTGAGTTAACTAATATAGTTGGCAAATTGAAATTCAAAAATTGCTCTTAGTATGTGAGATGTGTAGCCCTTGGAAAATTCTGTCTGTGGCTGTATTCATCCCGAGATCTAAGACTTGTAGATACTTATATTGAAAACTTAACCAACAGCCTATGTTGAATGACTAGTTTATGAAAATTGCCAAAATTCAGGTGTAGTGTCTCTCAGATCTAGCACATGGAAAGCTGAGGCAGGAGGTCTGCCTGTTTTACCTGAGTTTGAAACCTTCCTGAGTTATGTTGTGAGTTTCTGGCTTGGCTAGAGTGTGAGACCCTGTCTCAAAAATTAAAGTAGAAATGCGGAATTATATATGCCTCAAGTTTTAATTATTTTCAAATGGAGAATGAAAAATTATGTAGTAAAAATGTGACCCTTCTAACGGCATAGTTAAGCAGGATAATATTGAAAATCTCTTTTCTGTAATTTTGTCAAGATCTTTGCTGCTACAGAATTGTTTTTGTACTCATATAAAAGTGATTAAGAGGGTAGAAAAGAAGATCAATAAGAAAAGATTAAAGGGACTGTCAGTTTCCAGCCTAAGGATGAGAACGAAGGGAGAAAGTCGCCAAATGGATGGGGCTTAAGCATCAGATGGTGATTAGCTGATATTAATTTATGTCACAGAGAAGAGCCAAGAGCGTGGAAAACTGTTATGGGAAGAAGTCCATGTCATCAAGAAAATATCTCACTATAAAAATGAGCGGCAAGGAATGCTATTTGTTTGTGGAACTGAAAAAAAATCTTCCTATTTTTGTATATGATATTCTAAGATGTATTATGATGCCACATGTTTTGTTTTTCAAAGAAACTTTTAAAGACAAGTATTCATTATTCAAAGTGAAAATGAAGAAAAATGCAATGCAAAAAGCATTGTCCATAGTATCACACATGCTAAGGAATTCTTATTAACATCCATTATTCTTTCAAAGACAGTATGAAGTTATATATTTGTGTTAACAAAATTTAGTAGACATTGAAACAATAAATAAAAAAGGTAATATATATGTATATATATGTATATAACTTCCATTACAGCTTACCATCCTCATCAGACATGTTATTGGGATTGTTTCTCTCATTTCCTAATGCTTCCAGAAAGATCCACACTATTCTATTATATGGACCTATCACAATTTAGATAATACGTTATGGAACTTCTATTTTGTAATCATTAAACTAAGTATTCCTAGACTTCTTTTGGCCCACAGTTCTGAACACATCCCTGGTCATTTTCTTAAATTGTGCTTGTGCAGGTAAAAATTTCTTGAGCAGAGGGTAGGGACGATACTAAACCCCTTTCAGAAACCTTGATGAATCAAATGAATTATCAGCATCAGCCATTTTTAGGTAACTAATGACTAAAGATGAGAGCAATTGTTTCTGTGTTTCCAGTCTGCAGAGCCATTGTAGACATGGTAGACTAAAAGATTTCCTTTTGAATTTTTTCCCCATTTGTTAAAAAAAAAAAAAAAGAGCATGCATCTAAAGGGTCTTGAGGCCTCCATTTTCTGAGGTTTACGTACCCATATCAACATCATGTTTTTCCCAAGAAAAGCATGTTTGAAATAAAAAGGAAATGCCAGCCCTGAGCATTTTTATTAGCCATCTCTCCATCTACCTTCAGAGTCCTTTGGCCAGCCACTTCCTTACTCTGGTTTATTTGTACTAGAAATGAGTGGATTCATTAGCTGTGCCACTTGGTGGTTAGGCCAGAATCGCTCCTGTCCAGTAACAGGCGGTCATTGTACTTTGCATGGTGTGACTGATATTTCCTTTGTTGATAGCCCCAGGAGCTGATGTAATCTGAGACAGGTCTCGGTTTGCTTCTTGTCTTACTGATATGCTAAGCCATTTGAAACCAGGGAGAAAGAAAAATAAACATCATGGGACATGCTACCTTGCTGTCACTCTTCCGCTGGTCGCTCCTCTGGAATTTCTTCAAAAGCTCTTCTTTCTCCTCCTCTCAGTCAACCAAAAGCATCAACATTCTACCAAATTAAAAGGCATATGCAGAATTGATTGACATTATGAGTTTTAGAATTTGAATTGTGTGTAGGTATATCTTCAAATGTTCTGTCCTGGCCACTGGTCATGACCTATATGTATAAAAGCTGAATAAAATTAACAAGAGGTCTGTCTACAACCATTTAGTTATTATTTTCATAGTATGAAACTAGATTATTATATTCTGGTTTTCTATTCCATACTTTTAGATGTGTTGAAATGATTTGTTATGAATGACTTGAAATAAATATGAAGTGAGGAAAATATTTTACATTACCAGGCATGTCATATTCAGTAAGAATATTGTCACCGGCATTACTAATCTTATTTTGATCTCACTTATAGACAGTGTTTGTACATGCAAATGTGAGCCATGCATGTCCCCAGTCTGATATTAATGCTTTAAGTGTGAAAATGTGATGCATGTTGAGGTTGAAGAATTCCTCAATTATTCCATCTCTGCCTTAGTCTGGACTCTTCGTTCTTATCTGATGTTCTGTGATTTCTGTGATTCAGAATCATCAAGACACGCAGAGCTGACTTAAACCAAATGTTTAAAATCTGTATATTCAAATGAGTGATGTGCATTTCCATATTTATTTTCTTCACGAATCTGGTAACTGGGTCAGGGATCATGTTGGTTTGAATGCACTGAACAGAACACCTGAAAATCTGCCTGGCTTCTGTTCCAACCCCTTTTTCCTGTTCTAATTTTGGAGTTAGGGTAATCGTCACTGAAAACCTGAATCACAAAAGTCAATTGACTTTCTTTATCAGAAATAACCTCATGTATGTACGTACATATGTGTGTGTGTGTGTGTGTGTGTGTGTGTGTGTGTGTGTGTATAAAGTTATTTACCATTTACCGTAGCTGTCTCCTTGTACATGTGCTTTTAAAAATCATCACCACATTTCTCATTGTGCTACATGGTTAATTATGTCAGTGAAATTTGAAGAACCACAATACCATTGAGAACTGAAGTCTGTAAGCAAGTACTCTTCATAAGGTCCAGAAAATTTTTAAAAAGCATATGCCTCTCAGTATCCAATGGGAATGGGACCCAAGATCCTTGCAGACGCTATGGTTGAGGGACCCGCAGAGTGTCCACAGAACATGCATATATATGTCCACACACCTTAAAAACTCAAGATGACTAATGGTTTCTCGAAGAAAGAAAATACTATGCTAATAGCTGTTACAATGTATATTGCTTTACTCACCCGTATTTTTAAATGATCCATGCTGATTAAATATGAGGGTGGACTGGCTATACCTTTAAAAGCCATACTTTGTGGGCCGGAGTGGTGGCTCAACAGTTATGAATGTGTACTGCTCTTGAGAAAGATCAGAGTTCAGTTCCCAGAACCCACACCAAGTGGCTCACAACTGCCTGTAACTCCAGATCCAAGGGTATTGGATACTTCTAGACACTATGGGCACCTTCACTTGTTTGACTAGACCTCACCCCTCAACACACACACACACACACACACACACACACACACACACGAACAAGCAAACAACTAAAACAAAACAAAACCCCTACGTATGTTCAGGAACACGATGTGTTCCAAAGACTGACAATCACACCCTAGCACAAAATGTGGAGATGCCCAGTCCCTAAGAGAAGAAACTAAGAGGTCCTCCATGGGCACTCACTGGTCTGCAGCACCCTCCTTCCTATGGAGCATAGTGACTGTTGCATCTTCTCTTTCTGGTTTATTTGCCATCAGTAGTTTTGGCACATGTGCCAGCAACAGCCCAAGATCAGAATCTATACTTTGCAGAAAAATGTTGGGAGCAGAATACGATCTTTGATGACATTTTGAAAAATGAGTGAAATAAATACATTGCTAAAAGCTGACATCTTAGATGCACAAGGCTGACAGGAAGACAAACCTGGAAGCAGACTGCTCTCCCTCCTGTGGGGCAGGGTGGGATACTGGCCAAGCATGGCGGGGCAGCAGCTGTGTCCAGGGGATTGTGTTGTTGGCATTCGGGCTAGATCTGTGGTTCAGAGAAGAGCTCAGGTTCTTAGGATAAAACCTTACTGGGTATTTTTTCCTGAAATCCAGGCAACGGGAAGCATGTGGGAGCAGCTCTTGGCCGTTGAAGCACCAGTGTTGAGTGCAAACCAGACAGAACAGGGGTGATCCAGGCCTGTCTCCAGGAAGAGAGCTTCCTCAGCTTGACTCTTGAAAGCTTAAGACAATGTCAGGATGGAGTGTGGTAGAATGCTGACTTTAATTCCACCTCTGATAGGCACAATGGGAAAAAAATGATCAACTTCTCCTTCAGAGCTAAATTCATTCTTGAATTCTAATTCTCATTCTTTCCTCTGCACTCACTTTTTTAAAGGTTAGCATGGATTAAGAATAGGATTACTTGATACATTACACACTATAGGCAGGGTCAGTAAGGCCCGCGTGCCTTTTAAAAGTGTATGACTTGGTTAAAAATTGAGTAAATAGAATATTAATGATAAGAGAAGGCATTAAGTGTTTATACTAATCCTTCCTGCCCCACACACAGAAGACAAAATATCTGACTATTCTGGTGTGCAACATAGGTTTCTTATGCTGTCAAGGCCTTACATAGTCAATAACTTTCCTAAAACCATATTCCCTTTTTTGATACATTTGCTTAACCAGTTATTTCCTTTTTTATTATTTATTTGTGTGTGTTTGGTGTGTGTGTGTGTGTGTGTGTGTGTATGCCACAGCATTTAAGTAGAGTCTTTCCCATTCCATCGTGTAGACCTTGGCTTTGAACTCCTGTTGTCTGGCTTGGCAGCACGCGCCTTTATGTACTGAGCCATCTCAGCAGCCCTAGATATTTTAATTAGCACAAATTTTTACGTGTAGAACCAAAATGATAGAGTAGATTCCATGACAATAATCTTGCTCTCTGTACTTCTTTTTCTCACAGGTGTTTGCTCACCTACTATGTAGGAAGGGACCTTGAGTTTCCTTTCAACTGAAAACCCACCATGTTGTTCTGACTACGACTGTATCTACAGGGTAGAGAAACAACCGAAGATCCTACCATGGAGGGAAAGTGGCTAGAGGGATAGAACCTCGATAAATGCAAATGAGAACAGAGACCTCAAGCTCACATGAAGGGGAAGCCAAACAGGTAGGCCAGAAACCACCTTCTGTTCTTTATTTTTAGAACACTAAAAAGCATTAAACCAATTGGCATTTTTTTAAAACTTCATTCCAGAAGCAATTAGAAAATCAGCCTGGAGGAGCCAGAGTGGATGCTTGAAGCAGATACAATGGCCCAGAGAGGGAGGAGGCGGTTTTGGTTAAGGGATGGGTAATGGCCAAATATACAGTGAGTTTGAGAAGTCATCCCTTCAACCCCACAAATGGAGTCCAAAATGTCTGATTATTCTGGTATACAATGTAGACCTCTTGAATTTGATACTTTGTAATAACATTTCTTTGCCAGTTTTTAAATGCAGATTTTCTTTAGTTTTAAATGACATTCAAAGCTGTAGTTCTTGAATACAATTTAGGCCACACGAAATTTACAAGGGAACAACATAAGAAGCTCACATATTGAATTTGTCATGACCCACAATGACACTAGCAAAATTAATAATCGGTGCTCCTGGCTTTCCTTTCTGTGGTACTATTTTCAAAAAATAATCTGCCTTGAAACAATTATGGAATAGTTAAACCAACACAAAATCATTAGGCTGTTTGTTTTTCTTTGGTGTGGACTGACCTATGATGCCAGTGTTTTCCACAAGGATTAAGATCTCTTTCTTTCTTTCTTTCTTTCTTTCTTTCTTTCTTTCTTTCTTTCTTTCGAGTTTTTGTTTCTTTGTTTTGAGACAGGGTCTCTCTGTGTTCATTTTCTTTATAAATCACCAGATAGTTGAAGAAACTTCAGTGTGATATAAACTAATTTTGGCTTGCTGCAGTTTCTGCTTATGTTTAATTTAATACTTAATAGTATTGGTACAAAGACCCTAAATTAAATGACTGACATTTTTAAAAGATAAAATGCTATGGTGTGGATTAGGAAACGTTAATGTGTGGGTTTTACTTGCTACCTATAGGAAATGTTCATGCTCTGCGTTCTGCTTGAGCAGCCTGACAGATTCCTTGTCAAGTATACTTAAACACTTGTTGAGAAAAAGTTTGATGGCATCCAGTCGGAATCCTCACCAATGGGAAATACAGTTTATTGAACTTTTTCCTGGATAAAGCAAGACCTATTGGTTCTGAATTCAAAAGAGCATTCTTTGTATCCCGGATAAAGTGTTCAAATATTTATCCATGGTCCATATTTATACTCCAAATGCTTCTTTAAAAAAAAGTTTTTTGGAAAGCTTTAAGCTGTGTAAGTTTTCTGAAGATTTACCGAAGCCATGATTTTATTAAGTTATCGCTTACTTGTAAATGTGCTAAAATGCTGTTCCAAAATGGCATTTACAAGAAATTTCTCTATCCTTGTACTAGAAGTGGCCAGAATGAGGGAACTGGTCTGATACATCTGAGGCAGATAATGAGCTCTGGTCCTACACGTGACACTGGAAGGAGGATGGACATGGTCCTTCCCTCTCTGTGACTGCCTCATATTTATTTGGGGCCAATAGGGAATCTGGTGCCATTCACTGTTTGTACAGAGTTACCCCATTGACTGACTATTATTAATTACTCTCCGGAAAGAATTTGAAATCAGGCAGGACTCGAGTTTCAAAAGTGGCCTTCATATTAATCCTTCCCTTTTTCATGAGATGGTCTAATGTCTGCTGTTGCTTGTACATGCACACAAGGCCAAAACAGTGACAGTGGGACTAGGCTTTTGTGGAAGCAATTCACTCCCATGACGATCATTTACCCAGAGACCTAGCAGTAAGCATGCTGAGCAATAGAGATAATTTTTAATTATAGTATGTCTGAGAACAGAGGCGTTTCTAATCGGGGCAAGTCCACCCACATAAACAAGGGTAGTTCTGGGAAGTTAGAATACATGTCTGAGGTTAAGAGGCAATTTTAAAGCCCCTCAGAAAAGCAGAAAGCAGAGACCAGATGCCAAAGTCTAGTACGTCATCATGATGATGATTTTCAATCTTGACCCAGGGTGGGGTTTCCCTTATTTCAGATGTAGTTGAAGAAAGAATCGGTAGCTTTATCCACAACCAGGACCTGCTCTTTGTGAGGTTTGTGAAGAAAGACATGGTCCTGGGTAAGAAGCCCCTTATGGCCACTAGAATAGCCAGAGCAGAAAGGGAAAGGCACAAGCAGTAATCAAAGAAAACTGAAATTGAGGGCATGTCACTTATTTTGTGAGCATATGTTGAGTCGTGCTTGAAGGCAGCACATAGTGAGCCTTCTCCAAGCCAGCACTTCTGTTTGCAAGCCCTACATGCAGAAGATTTGATGTCCATTAACTTTTCTGTTCTGTTAGGCTGATGGAAAGGAATTTGTACATGTGACCAGGCTCCTAACACCATTCTTGCAGTCATTTCCCACACAACCTCAGAGGCTTTCCCTTAGTTATAAATGTCACTGGGGAAGAGTCCAAAAGCCATTCTACTTAAGCCTGCCATTTTTCACAGCCAGGAAAACCCCTTGAAGCCCCCTTTCCTTGAGACTTTTCTCCATTTCTTGTATCTATTTTAAATAATGTTACAGGTGTTCCTGACATTGGTCAAAACTCTCAAATAGAACAGATGAGTGACCAGGGCAGTCATAAATAAGACTAAGTTGTCCTCAGATCCTTCTGCATCGACTGGGCAATTATGTTGATTCTCTACTTTCTTCTGAGAGAGAGTGATCGTGCCCTTAGCTTACAATATGCCTTCATCATGAAAATGAGTGGACCCCAACAATGATTGTTCTGAGGGTGCAGGATTCATTCCTCTTCTCAAAGAGATTTCTCAGCCCAAATGTGTGCACAAGAAGTTGCCAGAAGGTTCTGCTACATTTGAGATGTTTTTGTCATTAAGCTTGGGGGGTACAGAGAAACACAGAACACATTCTTAGTGACACTCATTCTATTAGTAGCTCTTCGCGTTCCTGTGACGAAATACTTGAGAGAAGTAATTTTTTTTAAAAAAAGGAAAGCTTTTTAAAGGCACAGTTTGAGGGTCCAGCCCATGATGGCAGAGAGGTGATTGTGGTAGGTTTGTGTGACAGGTGTGTTAGGCATGTGTATAAGGCATGTAGGCATGTGTGTGTGGCAGGTGTGTGAGGCAGCTGGTTACATTGTAGATGCATTCAGAAAGCAGAGAGGAGTAAGTGTGGCTCTCAGATCCCATATCATTTTTATTCAGCCCATGGGATGCTGAAACTAATGTTCAGGGTGGGTCATCCCTTCTCAGTTAAACCGTTCTGGAAATTCCCTCACAGACACATGCAAAGGCATGTTCCCACAGTGGTTTCTAGTGAATTAAGTTAATGGAGCTTGACTGCCATTCTCACCTGAATCATTTTCAGTAGAATTCTAACATATGAACATTAGCATCCTGCCTTGTACATATTTCACTGTTTTTTATCTAGAAATCACATAATACTTTTCAGTAATATAAAAAAAGCAGGAGCTGTTAAGAGTAAGGAGGCCATAGGGAGGGAACAGTAGACATGAAGTTATTTTAGCATTCTGTTCTATTTTAATTGGGATGTGACCTGGGGATGTGAGCTAAGTCTGTCTGTAGAAGAAAAATATCTTTCTGTGAAACTTGTGGGCTGAATCTTGTGTGGAAGAGACCTTCATGGGTCTCAGCCATAGCTTCATAGACATACACTTAGCCATGGTCGGCGAACTGAAGACGGGGGTGCTAGAGCAGCTTGAAGCTTAAGGTTACTCGTTGTGTCAGGGTCAGAGGAGTTGGACATGCTCTTTCAAAACCCCAATCTGAAAATCCAAGACACCTTTGGACAAAATTTACAGGCTGGAAATGATGGTATAGCAATTGTCTTATCTAGAAGCAAATGCAAATTTGAAAGTATCATATAAAATTATAGGAAAATTATAGGAGACTTAGTCAATAAAATGTGCTTTGCTAATTTAGCAAATGGAATACTGACAGAATTTAGTAATAGATATGGACTGATATTATCTCTTCAGGTTTAAACTCTTAATCTGAAAAAAAAAAAAGAGGTTAATTTGGATAGAACACCAACTTGCAGAACCTCTACGAATAAGCAAGACAGCATGAGTGGGATGTCGTAGACCACAGAAACTACCTATGCTTGTGCCATTACAATAGTCTCCTGTGCTTGCATAGTGACTGGCTGTCAGAGCTCCTTCTCAAGTGAATACCAGTCACGTGTGAATCCACCTACCATACTTTTCGGACCATAAGACACATCTAACCATACAACACACCGAGTTTTTAGAGAAGTGAGACAGTAACAAGAGCGATCGGCCTATAAGACACACTCTAATCCCCTGCACACTTATGGAGGGGAAAAGTGCGTCTTATGGTATGAAAAACACAGTATATAAGTGTGTTCAAACTTATTTATCTCTTCCAAGGTCCCCTCTCTGAATGAAATCTCACTCTGAGGCTCTGAACTTAGAATGTCAATGTAAGAACTTTGAAGAAACATGATTCAACTCCTGACAGGACATACAGCATTCTGTGTGTTTACATTACCATTGGCCTTAATTCATGGTTGTGAGGTAGACCAGACACCACCTTTTCAACAGTTGCATATTTCACAGTATGTTATCCACTACTCCTTCCTCAATCCAACTTTGGACAATACCTCTCCCTCACAGACTGCTACCAAGACCAGAACTACTGCAGATGACAAATTCTGACGGTACCCGAGGCGAAGGCTCCAGTGGCTTGTGTGCCACCACACACTAGTACCAGCGACAGCCATTTAACACTTAATCTATTCCCTATCTTACAGGGCTCTGAGCTGAGCACACCAGGCAGACAGAGTCCTGGGGTCCCTGTTGTGTTATTTGCCTCTGCTTTGAGCTGTTAAGTCCACCACAGCCATTTAGTAAATTATCAGTATTCTTATTGGCCCTAAATCGTGCCTAATTAAAAATCTGACCTCCACAAGCTAGTCCTCTTCCTAAAGAGACAGAACATAAACAGGAAAAATCAACTAATTGCTACAAAAACTGCGTTTGTGGCACTGTAATTGGACCTCAGTGAAACAAATGAACCACCGGGGATTCCTTAATGAATGTTTAACTGCAAACGGTAGTCAGGCACTTAAGCAGCTAGGCTGATGGTCCCTAATGAAATCAAATAAAATCAAATAAAAGAATCTGGCATTTTTACTAACCAGATTTCTTGGCACTATGACATGAAGAATAATATATTTCCAAGTAAATAAATAAAGGAAAAGTTATAAATGGAGCCGTGAAAACCCCGGTGAAACTGCTCAAATTACGCTTAGAAAAATACACCCACTCTGAAAACCCTCCTCAGCAAAGTGACACGTGCTGTTTAATTTCACACATGAGTCTCACTGACAGGAAAGTCACTTGAGGGGAGAGTAGGACAGGAGGTAGACTCTGTTTCCACTGACACTTACACAAAGTGCAATGGCTCTTTTTGACCTTGCTTTTAAAAATATTTTCAGTTCCAACGAACATTTTAAAATTGACAAATACTAACACCGCAGCTGACAACTTTATCAACATGTTTCCTCTGAGCCGACGGCTTCTAATTTATAATCTTCTCACCTAATGATGAAAAATGAATACAAATGACCGTGGCATGGTTCTAAAAATCACACTTTTTCCCTGAGTATATCTATATTAAAAGAAAGTTTAGTAAGTGTCTATTTCCATAACTAATTTACTGATGGGTACCTACCACTTATTGACAATGGTGATTTCTGAAACTAAGGGGTGTGCTTTCCCTTCTTATCCTGGTGACGACAACCAACATTTACCTGCTGGTCCTGGAGACATGTACCTGAATGTTGTCTTTCTTTTTTGTTGTCACTTAGGGAGTGGGTGTGGGGAACTATGAGAGTGCTGGGTGGAGAGCTGAGGACCTCTCTTCCATCCCATTTCATGTCATTTGACAACTCTGTGGAAATGGTCCTCCAGTCTCAACTCTAATTTGCTCAATGTGAGTCCCAGCAGCCCCAGGAGCAGAGGGTACAAACTTCTTTAAGAGACTCACTGGGTGGTCAGGTACGTTGTCCAAATTTGTGTAGTATTTCCACACAATCAGTCATTCGAAGGAAAAAAAATGAGCACAGGAGGTAAGCTCACCTACCCTTCCCCCAAGTAACTGAGACAAAATGAGCAACAGGTAGTCTCAGGGTTCTGAGCAGGATGGGGACTTCAGGCTGCCAGTTATAGACTCTGATGCCCTTCATCCTGTTAATACACAAGAACGCAAACCTTTGACCTAAAGCATCTTATTTTATTCCCTACAAACAGCTTTCGTTCTGGTATCCACATTCGGAAAAGGAGGAAACTGCTGCCCAACTTGATTTGGCAGAAATCAGACACCTGTATTGTCCCACAGAGGGCTGTAGACTGTTCATACTGCAATCTGCCTTTACAGAACACTTAACCCATGCATTGCCAAAGTGACGTTCCACAGTTTCTTTATCTTTAGAGGAAAAAAAAAAAACAGTTTTCCCCTTTACAAGGTTTCATCATTGAGTCTTCAGAAGTAGTTGGCTTCTTCAACACTGTTGATGTGTATACACGATTCGTTATTCCTACCCTTTCATTAATCAATAGAATTCTATTGGCACTCGCAATGTTCATGGCCATAACTCAGAAAATAACATCTTCCTTATGAAAAGCCACAAAATGATCTCCCAAACTGTGCTTTTTCGCATGAGAATGATCCTGAACTGAAAACCATTGACCATTGATAGATATAACAGGAAGGGTTATATTCCCCCACTAACTTGCCTGAATGAGTAGGATATAAATTTCTTCACCGGTACCTTGGGGATCATAGCACACATCACTGTAGATGATGTGCGAGCCCACCTTATAAAAATAAGCTAAATCTGGGGCTTGGAGAGCTGCCTCGGCACTGGCTGCTTTTCCAGAGGGTGCAGGTTCAATTCTCAGCAACCTCATGGCCACTCACAACTGTCTGTAACACCAGGTCTAAGGGACTCAATGCCCACATACAGACATACATGCAGGCAAAACACCAATGCACATAAAATAAACATAAATAAATCATAAAGATCTATATCTTCTTTCAGATTCCTAGCTAAATTTCCTAGTTACATCCCCACAGCATCTTTTCTCTCAAACACCAACGTCTTTTGTTGTATTAAAAGGAGTCATTAGTTTCACCATTAACATGGCCCCTCCTTTTCTTAGCTGCTAATTATGCCAACAGGCAGTAATTCTCATATTAGGTAAGTTTATATGGTGGCTGGTACGAAGGGTGATATGAAATGTCTTCCTTTCTGACACTTGCATCAATTTATCAGTGTTATTTTGTTGAAGTCAAAAGACCTTTTAAAGAAAGATTTACCACAATATGTACTTGGATATAATTTAAATGCTTAAATGACTCAGCAAATGATATTCATAGCAGAACGCTATAGAAAAAAGAATTCTAATACGTCAGCAGAACTATATTTTAATGTCTGGTTCTGCAAAACATGACTGACTTTAATAATTCCTTTTAGACTTTTTACGTACGCATTTATATTATTCCACATACATACAATAAGCTACCTACAGCAAGAAGAAGCATGACACAATCAGGAATTATATGAATGTTACATTCTTAGTGTTTTGGCTATTTGTATTTGACAGCCTTGAAGAAAACATCTTTCCCATCTTGGTGCTTCTGAAATTCTGAATGCAAATCAATCTTCATCACATCTTGTCATTATCAACTTAAAACATCTATCTAGACCTAAAAACATCTTAACCCCTAAACAACTAAGCTTCATTGTAAAACTAAGCTACCTGGCCTTCAACCCATCAGAGACTTGAAAAGGAGTAAACTTGATTACCTGAGTATGCCAGGAGTGCAGGTTAGTAGCTTTCCAAACGAGAAGATGACAGAGACAGTTTTCTACCTGAATAGTCACCAAAACTCTCTATAACGTTGGAGCATCTTCTTCAGCCTTCTGGCCCAATGTATCTGACAGACATATTTGTGAGGCAGGAACTGTTGAGGACTTGCTTACCCTGTCTTCCTTTTAGACTTTGACTCATCACTTTTAAGTGCAGAGTTGAGGTTTGTGCTAAATTGAGCTCCAAAAGTGACTTCCACCTTGAGTCTCTAAAATCTAGAGTGGAGGGATTGTGTTAGGTGGTTCTGCTTTCCTCCTCTTTGGCAAAGAAGACAAAGCCTCACTGTCACCTGGACATGCTAAGGACCACAAAGAGGACTGTAGTCAAATTGCCTTTAATGACAGAGACCTCTGCTGTTGCTGGAGAATACCATATCCACATCTTAAGTACAACCAGCCAATCAAAAGCACCCACTGGCTTCTGTCTTTGACTATAAACCACCTAGGGCTGTGCAGCATGGCAACCCGCAAAGGAGGTTGCTGAGAAAGACTAGGTAGTTCCCTCCCTGTCCTTCCAGAGTCTCCTTGTCATGTTCCCAGCTTCTTAGCATCACTGAAATCCATCCTCTAAATAAGTGTATTAATACCATAGAGTTCCCTGGCTTAGGTCAAGGTCAAACGTGGTAACTGTTGGCAAAGGCTCTTCATTAACTCTAAAATCCCAGTTCCATGTTAGTATATAAGAGACCTGCCTCTTCCCTTCGACATCTCAAATTTGGACAAAAAAGATATTGAGTGCATGAGCAGTTGAGTTCTTGACTTGATTCCTTAAGGAAATCTGTTGGCAACCTGAGCCACTGCATTAATTTAAACACAGAGTTTATTATTTTCCAAGTGCATCTAGTACTCAAAGTAACTGCTAGCAATTTGTGCTCAAGTAGAGATCCCCAGGGACCACTTAAATAAATAGTTAAGACTCATTTGAAATTAGCAGCTCACATTTGCATACAAACAAAATAATGTGTTCAAGCTTTTAAAAACTGTTCAGTGGTATGAATTTAAATTCTTGGCCCTAAGGAACAGCACATACACCTGTAATTCATGAAGCCTAGATGTTTACCTGTAGCTGCAAGCCACAAACTCATTTCTGTGTAAGCGCTGAACTGGCCTAGGAAAGTGCATGTTCCTGGCTTTCATGAGCCAGTGCATTTTTTTTCCTCTGAGTTTTGCACTTCCATCTTGGATTGTTTCCATTATAAATCAGTGTGGCTGGAGTCTGGGGCAGAAGACAGCAGGCTCTTCAGCACACACGCCATGTAGTCTACGGTAGCTTACAATCCTGCCTAGGTTGCCACCCGCCCCACACCCCACTACCGCTGTCTTACTTCTGACTCATTAGTACACTCTGAGTCTCCAGGCCTTATCTTAATCTACATGTTTGGCGATTGAAAAGTCATTGCTGATGGCTGAAACTGGAGTTTACAAAGGAACCTGAAAACCACCTTGTCTTAGTTTCTTTTCATTATTGTGAGAAAATGCCTGACAAAGATAATTAAAGGAAGACAGAACTTCTTTTGGCTCCCAGGTTGAGGTTCCAATCCATCTTGGAAGGGAAATCACATAGCACCAGTAGGTGTGGGAAGAAGGGTGTCCCTGTTGGCATCCTGTTTTTGATGCAGTGACACTGAGTTTAGACTCTGTTTTGTCTGGGTTTTTTTTGTTTTGTTTTGTTTTGGTTTGTTTTTTTTTTTTTTGGTATTTTAGACAGAGTTGTACTATTTCAGGACACCTTTCCTCGACTTTCCTTTACCTCATATACTGGCTTAGACTCAAGGCTCACATGCCCCAGCCGCAGAAATAGGATGGAAGATGTGTATTGGGTCTTGGGTCTGTTAGGCTGAACTGCTTCCATTAGAGCAGAGGTCCTCAACCTTCCTCATTCTGTGACCTTTTAATACAGTGCTTTATGTTGTGAATAACATTATTTCACTGCCACTTCATAACTGTAACTTTGCTACTGTTATGAATTATAATGTAACCCCCAAAGAGGCCATGGCCTACAGGTTGGGCACCACTGCTTTAGAACTCTGAAAGAATACCTTTTTGAGAATAAATTGGTAAAAAGCTACCAAGTCTTTCAAATAGTGTTACTGTTGTCAAAGGAAAATAAAACAGAACCCAAGAAAAACTATCTATGTTTTATCATGAAAACCCCATTGCCAAATTATACCAATACTACAATTAATATGAATAACCATAAAGCCTCAAATATATGTAAGTGAAAATTGACAAGAATTCAGAAAGAAAATGGTAAAATCATAATATGAGAAATTTTAATGTTTTTCATTTAGAAATTTAAGTTGAATGAGTTACAAATTCAGATATGAATTTCTATAGTGAAAAAAACTATTTTAAGAGGGAGGTAAAAAGTTATGCTCACAAACAAATAAAACAAAACAAGAAAAAAATTATTTTCAGTGACATGTGGAACCATTTACAAATAATGTCAAGCAATGGGCCACAAAAGAAGTCCCAGCTGGACTTATACATTGCAGATCACGTATTTAGCCAGCATAAAATTAAACTGTCCACCTTAATCTAAATATGATATTAATTTTGAGATTTGAGAATACCCTTCTAAACAATTTATAGAACAAATAAAATGTGAAAATATTATGGGTATGTCAAGATTTAATGACAACAAAAGCATGCATATTACAATCTGTGTGCAATGAGTACCAAGTGTTTACTTGGAAATTTATAACCTTCCTTCATTTAGTTAAAACAAAGACAGCCTGAAAATTACTGCACTATCACTCAGATCAGTAAACTAGAAAAAGTGTACACTTAGTAAGTTAATTGAAATACAACTGGAGGCAATATTAGTTACGTAAGCGATAAGACATATATAAACACAACCTTATCAGAAATACAAGATGAAGTACTTTCTCTTGGAAAGAAATTGAAGTAGAGAATTTAAAGATGTTAATTGAGAGAGTAAAATCACTAAGTGTCTTACAAATCAGAGTGGAATTAGAAAATTATCACAATAATAGATAAAATATATACAGGATTACAGAACGCTGTATGCATTGTATTTGAAAGTAAACATTAATTGACAATTTTCTAGAAAAGTAAAATTTCATAAAGAACCAGAAAAGTGAATATTCAGTTACATTCTTAAGGAATTAATAGTACTATAAAAATAGTCTACATTGTTGCTTCTTTAAAATGACAGTAATATTAGAAGGGAATTGTATGAGTTAAAAATATCTTCAATTTATAAGGAATAGACAATCCTCAATACAAATTGTTTGAGAACATAGATTAAAGAAATTTACATTACTTTTGGGATTAAAAGAGAACTTAAATTCTAAATTGTGACCCAATAGACTTATACTAGGAAGTTTGATGGGTCAATGTATAATTGTGGAAATAATAAAAGTAATGAAACAAATGAACACTAATAGTTTTACTAAATGTAGAAAGCAAATAGCTCACAAAATGTGGCCAATAAAACTACATGAAGACAGGCTTTTAAAAATGTGAGTGTTAAGCTAAGGGTGACGGCAGGCTCTTGTAACACTAGGGCAGGTGGGACTGGACTAGGGGGACACAAACAGATTCCTGAAGCCTATTGGTCAGCCAGGTTAACCAAAGTGATAAGCCACAGGTTCAGGGAGAGATTCTGTCTCAAAATAAAGGTGGAAGTGTTGGAGGAGAGATGTCTATATGTACCTAAAGCCTGCCTGCCAGGAGTCCCTCTGTGCAAACACACGTGCTGTGCTGTCACACGTCCGTCTATACCAACAAGCACACACTGTCACACCCAGAAAATCTGACTGAAGCTCATCTGCTAACTGCCAGTAGTTGTCACTTTGCTGAATGGAAGACTGTAGAGAGATGATTTTTCTTAAAAGCAAGCATAGTATACATTAGCATCTGTACCATAGAGCCTGGCTTGTTAACCAAACGAGGGCATAATAATAATAGAAAAGAAAACAACAGCAAAAAAAAAAAAAAAAAAAAAAGTTTGTGGGAAGATATGGGTTTTACATAGAGACTTCCAGAGGCTGAATGGCAAATTGAAATAATATAATACAATAAATAATGAGTTCACCAAGAGTGCTAGTTGTAAGATCAGCCTAAACGTTCAGGTGTATTTAGAGGTATAGAAAACACAAGTAGCAAAAAACAAAACAAAACAAAACAAAAAAACCACAAGTAGCCTAACTTTTCTTTGGCTTTTATCAGTGTTTTTTTTGTTTTGTTTTGTTTTTTGTTTTTGTTTGTTTGTTTGTTTGTTTTTTCCTTAAGTCAAAACACCATGGCAAAAAAAAAAAATTAAAAAATTAAAAAAAAACAACAAAAAAACAGTTTTCCCAGACTGCACTGGGATGTCTTCTTCCTGCTAGTATTTCTTGGAATCTGTAAAATGATCTAAAAACAAAACAAAACAAAAACAAACAACCAGCTAGTCTGTGCTGCCTGACCCAGCAACTCTAAAACTACAGTGCGCATTTCGCACAGCTGGGGAAAGGTTTAGGTTGTGGTCAGCCGAGTCCCATGACTGCCGAGAACAACACATGGCAGTTCATTCTGGATGCCACTTTCATCTATTTTAGGGGCTGCACTAAGGATCGGGCAAATCTGGCCTTTCTTCTTTAGCAATGGACCTTCACATATCTCTGTGTTCTTGCGATTAAAATCATCAAAGACAACTGTTGATGACAGCTTCACACGCAGAGATAATCGACTCAATGGAAAATCAAGTGCATCCAATGTGGGATGCTCTCAAGATGGCTCAGGAGGGGCTTTGGGGCATGCATTCCTGGGACTACTGGAATGAGTTGCATTCAGTCCAAATGAGCAAACTCATTCTGCAGTTGCCAAGTACTGTTCATATTCACTTTTAATGCATAAGAAAACTTTTACATTACTCTAAAACTTTGCCTCCAATGACATCTTTAAAAATAAAACGTATGCGTGTAGTACAATTGATCTCATAGGAGCTGAGAGTACAATGGTGGTTGCTAGGAATGGGGGAATGGAGAGATGGACACTGACATTTACACAGAAGTTAAGGTGTGCTGTCACCTAACAACATACCTTCAGGTGCCAGAAATATATACATGTTAAAAAGCTAGAAGGCAATGAATGCTTTTTTCCATTGAGAAAAATTATAAATCTTTCAGAAGATATGGTTAGCCTGATTTAAACATTAGGCAATGTGTATATTATCAAGACATTAGGAATACGTGTGACTATAAAAGTGTACAACTCTGTGCTTTTTTGTGTTAGTCAAAAAATATTAGTTCAAAAATCTTGGAACTAATGCCAGTTTTAAACTATATGCTTTACTCATAGCAAACAGAATTGGCAATATTATTAGCGATAACCACGGACGCTGGATATGGGGACAAAGTCTTGTGACCCCATCACTGGTGAGGCTGAGACAAGGGACCAGCCTGTTCTATATAATGAGATCTTATCTCAAAGAAACAAACAGTCTGGCGATAATTATAAGCTGCCTTCTATTAATAATGTTAAATAATAAAAATTCTCTATAGTGTGAGTAATTCCCAGAAAATAATTAAAGTGGCTACAGCTTTGTGTGCTGGGAAACTGAGTCCACCTGTACCAACAGCAAAACTTGTTTTTCACTCAAGTGAACTATGCAGAATCCCTAGGCCCCTAAGTAGGAAATCATCAGCATGAGTAAGTAATAATTATTATTCTAATCTTATGATACACATAGATATTAACATATGTGTGTTGCTTTTAAATATTGTATCCCTCATATTATATGTCATACTTGAACCCATAGAAACATTTGTACTCTTACCTGCCTCAGAGTGGATCATTGTGTTTACTGATCTATGGCTCCTAACATGAAGTTGGAAATGTTAAAGCGATTGGCATCTTTACTGCCTGGGCACATGGCAAGGGTTAGTGGGTCCTCAAGGTGGCTCCAGTGAAAGTGTTGATCTGCTTCCCACCAGGAGGCAAGAGTAAGGAAAGGCCCATTTCTAAGACTTGTGAGACACAGCTCCTTTTGATGGTACATCTGGAGTTACCAATGTCTTGCTGGCTGGAGGTTAAAACTCCTGTCTGATCACACTGCAGCCCTTGGCTTCCTTCAACACCTTCTGTTCAGCACTGACCAATGACACTTATTGTCTCTAGAGCCAACTGGTGGACAATCCAGAGACTTCAGTGAGAGGCGACCACATTCCATCATGATTGCTGTATTCTGTGTCTTAGAGGTCAGTCACAAATGCAGCACTAAGCGTCTGGAGGATGGATGGACAGAACGGCAGAAACTCCAGGAGGAGAAGATCTTAGGCTCAGCTTCAGGATTTGTCCATTCCGCCATCACAAGGAAGAAACTAAGACTACTTGTTCCCATCTTAAAACCCAGTTTCCTAGTCATTGGTCATCCATCCATTCTATCACCTCAGTCTGTGAGGTAAAGGTCTTAGTTCAGTGTCAAAGAAACGGGAACATAAGTTCTTCTCAAAGAAGCTCCACATCAAGGCTGGAAAAGGTGTGCTCTTACCTCACAAGAAGTCTGTTGGTGCTGGAAACCATTACGCTGCTGCAGTTGGTACACATGTGTCCTGTATGGCAAACCTTGCCAGCCCTTTTAGATTAACTGATTAATATCGCAATACTCTTCCAAATAGAAACTGTACATAGAATCCATAATTGCAAAAAACAATGGTGTTTAAGTTTAAAATAAAGCCTTAGTCCCTTCTATATGAGAATTATTGATACAATTCTGCGCTCCTCTCCTTGACAAAAGCAGGGTGCATTTGCCGGACTCTCTCCGCTTCTGTAATCCCCTAAGGCCTGTGGGCACTCTGCCTCATCCTGGTTCTGGGGATTTTGTCTTCACAGATGGCTTCCTCAGTGAGATTTAAGTCCAGTGTGCGGAAACAGTTCAGTCATGGTTTTAGATAGAGCGTTCTTTGTTCTTCCTCTGAATTTTTCTTTTGTTATTGTTGGATTCTTCCTCTGGATTTGACATCTTCTTCCTGCCCAACACAAGAAAATTCTACTTTTTTCATTCCCTGTTTTTGGATTTATTGGATATTAGCCTTTCCTTGGTTGACTTCTTTATGACACACCTTTGCCTCAAAACTTCCCCGTTAGTCTTTGCACTACTTTGTGTGTATTTTCTCAACTTGATCATTCAGTTCTTCCATTAGTTTTTAATTCTGATCTGTTTTAAATTATTCTTTAAATTGTTTACTGCTCCTTGCTTTGTAATTGTTGTTTCAACTGTTTATGAGTGAAACATCCTGAGTATTCTTGATCATGGGAACCAGCACAGTTACATCTCTTACACATTTGGTCCTGTAGTGATGGCTCAGTGTATAGGAACACTGGCTGCTCTTCCAGTGGACCCAGGTTCGAGTCCCAGAACCCACATGGCACCTCACAGCTGTGTGGACCTCCAGTTCCAGAGGATCTGGTGCCCTCCTCTGGCTTCCACATGCATCAGTCACACACCTGGTGCACACAACTACATGCAAGCAAACACACACACAGAAAACAAAATGTAAAACAGATCTTTTTTATAAATTTTTTTCTTTTTATTAATTACTTTATTCTTGTTACATCTCAATGTTTATCCCATCCCTTGTATCCTCCCGTTCTTCCCTCCCTCCCATTTTCCCCTTATTCCCCTCCCCTATGACTGTTCCTGAGGGGGATTACCTCCCCCTGTATATGCTCATAGGGTATGAAGTCTCTTCTTGGTAACCTGCTGTCCTTCCTCTGAGTGCCACCAGGTCTCCCCCTCCAGGGGACATGGTCAAATGTGAGGCACCAGAGTACGTGAGAAAGTCATATCCCACTCTCCAGTCAAGTGTGGAGAATGTTCTGACCATTGGCTAGATCTGGGTAGGGTTTAAAGTTTACCACCTGTATTGTCCTTGGCTGGTGCCTTAGTTTGAGTGGGACCCCTGAGCCCAAATCTGCCTATCATAATGTTCTACTTGTAGGTTTCTAGGACCCTCTGGATCCTTCTACTTTGCTAATCTCCCATGCTTCTCTCATCTAGAGTCCCAATAGGATGTCCTCCCCTCTGTCCCAGTTTCCTGGTAAGTGAAGGCTTTCATGGGACATGTCCCTTGGGCTAGTATGCAGATATAAGTGAGTATATACCATTTGATTCTTTCTGCTTCTGGGTTAACTCACTCATTATGATCATTTCTAGCTCAATCCATTTAGCCTCAAATTTCGGGAATTCCTTGTTTTTAATAGCTGAGTAGTATTCCATAGTGTATATGTACCACAGTTTCTTTATCCACTCTTCTACTGAGGGACACTTAGGCTGTTTCCATGTTCTGGCTACTATGAATAAGGCTGCTATGAACATGGTTGAGCAAATTTTCTTGTTGTGTGCTGGAGCATCTTCTGGGTATATTCCAAGGAGTGGAATAGCTGGGTCTTGAGGAAGCCCTATTCCCAGTTTTCTGAGATAGCACCAGATAGATTTCCAAAGTGGCTGTACTAGTTTGCATTCCCACCAGCAATGAAGGAGTGTTCCTCTCTCCCCACATCCTCACCAGCATGTGATGTCACTTGAATTTTTTATCTTAGCCATTCTGATGGGTGTAAGATGGAATCTCAGTGTTGTTTTGATTTGCATTTCCCTGATGACTAAGGAGGTTGAGCATTTCTTTAAGTGTTTCTCAGCCATTTGATATTCCTCTGTTGAGAATTCTCTGTTCAGTTCCAAGCCCCATTTCTCAATTGGGTTATTTGGTTTGGTGGTGTTTAATTTCTTGAGTTCTTTATATATTTTGGATATTAGACCTTTGTCAGATGTAGGGTTGCTGAAGATTCTTTCCCAGTTTGTAGGCTGTCACTTTGTTCTCTTGATAGTGTCTCCTGCCTTACAGAAGCTTCTCAGCCTCATGAGGTCCCATTTATTAATGGTTGACATTAAGGCCTGGGCTATTGGTGTTCTGTTCAGGAAGTTGTCTCCTGTGCCAATATGTTCCAAGCTCTTTCCCCCTTTTTTTTCTAAGTGACTTAGTGTCTCTGGTTTTATGTTGAGGTCTTTAATCCACTTGGATTTGAGTTTTGTGCAAGGTGTCAAATATGGGTCCAGTTGCATTTTTTTACACATAGACCTCCAGTTAGACCAGCACCATTTGTTGAAGATGCTATCCTTTTTCCATTGAATGGATTTGGCTTCTTCGTCAAAAATCAAGTGACCATATGTGTGTGGATTCATATCTGGATCTTTGATTCGATTCCACTGATCAACCAGCCTGTTGCTGTGCCAGTACCATGCTGTTTTAATTACTATTGCTTTATAGTACAGTTTGAGATCAGATATGGAGATTCCTCCGGAGCACCTTTTATTGTACAAGATTGTTTTAGCTATTCTGGTTTGTTTGTTTTTCCATATGAAGTTCAGAATTGAACTTTCAATGTCTTTAAAAAATTGTGTAGGTATTTTGATAGGGATTGCATTGAATCTGTAGATTGCTTTTGGCAGGATGGCCATTTTTACTATGTTAATTCTCCCGATCCATGAGCAAGGAAGATCATTCCATCTTCTCATGTCATCTTCAATCTCTTTCTTCAGAGTTTTGAATTTTTTTTCAAACAAGTCCTTCACTTGCTTAGTTAGAGTAGCTCCTAAATATTTTATATTGCTTATGGCTAATGTGAAGGGTGTGGCTTTTCTAATTTCTTCCTCTGCAAGCTTGTCATTTGTGTATAGGAAGGCTACAGACTTTTTTGAGTAAATTTTGTATCCAGCCAATTTGCTGAAGGTGTTTATCAGCTGTAGGAGTTCTCTGGTGGAATTTTGAGGGTCACTTATGTACACTATCATGTCATCTGCAAATAGGGATAATTTGACTTCCTTCTTTCCCATTTGGATACCCTTGATCTCCTTTTGTTGTCTTATTGCTCTGGCTAGAACTTCGAGTACTATATTGAAGAGATATGGAGAGAGTGGGCAGCCTTGCCTTGTTCCCGATTTTAGAGGAATTTCCTTGAGTATCTCACCATTTACTTTGATTTTGGCTATTGGCTTGCTGTATGTAGCCTTTATTATGTTGAGGAAAGTGCCTTGTATGCCCGATTTCTCTAAAATTTTAAACATGAATGGGTGTTGGATTTTATCAAATGTTTCTCTGCATCTAAAGAGATGATCATGTGGTTTTTTATTTTCAGTTTGTTTATATGGTGGATTACATTGATGGATTTCCGTATATTAAACCATCCCTGCATGCCTGGAATGAAGCCTGCTTGGTCATGATGAATGATATCTTTGGTGTGTTCTTGTATTCGTTTTGCAAGTATTTTATTTAGTATTTTTACATCAATGTTCATAAGAGAAATTGGTCTGAAATTCTCTTTCTTCGTTGAGTCTTTGTGAGGTTTAAGTATCAAAAACAGATCTTTTTAAAGCTTGCTTATTTTTCCAAATTATTCCGTTTAATTATGGTGTTGGTCATTTTCTTTCTTTTGATTTCTCATTAGTCATTAAAATTGAAGCTGTAACAAAGTAGCATGGGTTATTTGTAAACACAGCAACCTTTGGCCAGGGTTTTGTCTGGGTGCAGATGGGATCCAGAGGTAAGTATACACATCACCCACCAGACATTCAGCATTTCAGTTTGGTTTGTTCAAAAACCTGCAAGAAAAAAGGTGTGTCTAGGCATATGAGAGTGAACTTACAATAGTGTGTGCCCTGGGATAGATGGGTGGTAAGGGTTGTAAGACAAGGAGTGTCCATCATTCCTAGATGTTCACCTCTGTCTTGCTTCCATCCTTATTCCTCTTGACCATTTGCTGTTTTTTAATGTGTATCTAAGGCCAGAGCTCTCTGTAGATAGCCTCCCATAGGCTCATCTTTTGACAAAGCCCTATTCACACCATAGCTTCTTCTATTCCACTCACATCCTGACTATCCTCTAGAATTTTGTTATGGTGTCTTTTATGTTCTCAGACTTCAGACTTTACTATGATTTTTAAGTTTTATATAATTTTTATTCAACTAGCTATTTTTCCAGGAGAAGTTTTACAGCCCCTTTTCTTCATCCTACTCTCCTTTCTTTGTTCATTTCCTTCTTCCTTCCTTTGTTTCCTGTTTCTCTTCCTCTTTGATTTAGTTTTGGTTTTTCTCAACAGGATCTTGCTACACGGTCAAGATTAGCTTTGGATTCCTGCTCCTGCCTCCTGTACCACCCCCTTGGCCCTGGGTTATAAGCTTATAAGCCATGTGGCATCACATGAAGCTTCTTTCCTGTCTTGCTAGTAGTGTATTTCTTAGAGCTACTATAGGACAGTATTGAGCACATCAGAGATTTTACAAATTCTTCTGTCCTGTCACAGGCCCAATCTACACAAGAAGGATACGTTTATTGTAATTGATACACTCACCACTGCTGTGTCCTTTGAGCCCAAATTCTATAGTTTTCTTTAGGGTGTTGTGCTTTGAATGGGTTTGACAAACTTATGTAGGCTTTAATTTTTTTTAAAAAAATCTATTTTATTTGGGATTTTTAATGCCTCTACTTCCCTTCCAACACACCTTGCCCTAGACAGGAGAAAAATGATGTTAACTGGGACGGGAGAAGTAGACCTTTTTAGACTCTGTTCCTTGGAGTAATTCCAATTTTTCTCATCAGGATTCCAGAAGACCCATTAAACAGCCTACCAGACATTCACCACAGGAGCATCTCGAAGTGGAGCAGTGAACAGCCAGGCAACATGAAGCCATGCAAAAGCCAAAAGCCAAGCCTCTGGTTTGGGGCTCATATTTGTCTCCTCTCAGAGTCCATACCAGGATGTTTATTATCTGGCAAAAATCATGCCCCTGCATGATGCAGTTCCTCTTCTAGCAGACAGACATCACATGCCCTCTCACAAATCTGTTTCCAGTGGTTGACAGAATGGGCAGAGCCATTATTATCGCCCTGCGAAGAGGGAAATTGGGAAGCAGAACAGAGCAGAGAACAAGTGCTCTTTGTAAAGTCTTCTCCCCATAATTCCTTGTTCAGTGGTGTGTTTTGTTCTTCCTCTTTGACTTCTCTTGAGGACCTCTTTGTTTCTAAAAACAAATATGAATACCCTTGAAAACAGATCAGACTAAAACCCTTAAGACAAGCTGAAGAGGCAGTTAACTATCTTCTCATATAAAAGAGGAAAAAGGTAAGTTTGAAAGTTTACACAGAGGAACCCTTGGTTTATACATCATCGTTAAAGTATATAGTTTTGGCTTAATAAGAACTTCTATCTTTTTCCTTTTCTCTTGGTCAGCATCTGTCACTGTAGAAAAAGGACCCAAGATAAACTATGTGAAGAATGGGATGTTTTTGCCTGGTGAGATCACCACCTTCTCTCCCAGGTTGAGTGAATGCTCTGAATCCAGGACTGTGATGATGTAGGTCAGAAATGGAGGAGCCTGTAACACAAGGCATTACTCTTCCCACCCAGGGAGAGGAGAGCAATGGGGAGAAATAGATCACGCAAAACCACATTTCTGACGACCTACTTCCTCCAGCCAGGCACCACCTCCTACAGTTTCCTTCACCTTGCAGCTGTATCATTAGCTGGAACCATGCCCTTCGTGCTTAGTCTCTGGGGGGTTGAAGATCCACAACTACAGCTTTTACTTGTTTCATTTCATTTTTGCCTTTTGGAATTGGAGCGAGAGTCCCAAGTTGCTCAGGCTGATCTTGAACTACTGGCCTCAAGTGGTTGAGTCCCTGTATCTGTGAGTCCACACCACCACACTAAGTGAGGCAAATCTTCAGTTTTGCAGGTTGTTCGTCATAGTGGGTTGGAATGAACTAGAATGCAATAAAAATATAGTATCTCAGTTGTGTTTGTTATGATATTATTTATCTTGCTGGTACCTCTAGAATGAGATAATGTCAAAAAAGCCCTTGTCCTTATAAAGTAAGGCAGTGTCTGTTATTATAATAGTAACATATAGGGTCAGAGCTGAGTTTAAAGCTAGGAATTGCATCTCTACAGGATGAAATGAGATGTAATTAAAAACTACATTTCTTACCTTGCTATTTAAATTTTCATATGTGTATTCTTTATGTCTTTAATCAGAAAAGAGATGTCTTAATTGGAAAGTTGTCTTTTTTTTCCCCACTGTTATTTCTACTTTGCTCTCTGTAAGTATGCTGCCAGGAAACACTGTTCTTGCTTGCATAGCTCTCCTCTCTGTCTGTCTGCATTTTTTTGTTTCTCTTTTGTGCAGATCTGCCTTTAAGGTCCATCATTTCTCTTCATGTGACAGAGGACAGTCACGATGAGATTCACTTAGATAGCTCAAACTGCTTTTAGCACACACACACACACACACACACACACACACACAGAGAGAGAGAGAGAGAGAGAGAGAGAGAGAGAGAGAGAGAGAGAGAGAGAGAGAGAGTCTATAAATGCAAATTTTTAGCCTTGAAAAGTGGACTGGGCTTCTAAAAATAATCTTACTTGGTTCTCAGTCCTAATAGAACTCAATATTGATTCCTCTCTTTTTGTCTTCAATTTTGGAAAAATGTTTTATTATTCACTCATTTCATCGGAAATAACTATAGTGTTTTTTAATTTCTTGTATCTAACTGTCCAAAGCCTGTACATTTGACTTTTGTGGTATCTCATGAGTGATCACATTTCTAAGGTTCCTGGGTTCTGGTTCCATTCTTCTCCAATCCATGTGAACATGAACGATTGACCACTGGTTTTGAAGCTTCAGCTCATGGTGAGTGGACACTGGTGTTTAATATTTCTATTCTCTATAAAGTCATCACAATATCTTGCTAATATATCAATTAATTGGCTATCACTTTCTCAAGCTACAATATATTGACTTTGGAAATACTAATTTTAGTACATGGATTAAAAATATAGGAAAGAAAGTAATCTATAGAATATGCCTTGCACTTTGACATTACATGCTTAACATGAAAAAGACCAGTGACAGAGAAATGTGCCCAACCCATTATATTCACTCCAGCATGTCACACAGGAGGCACATCCAGTGAAATGAAAGATATTTATATCAACATTATATATTCTATGTATTTACTTTTATTTATTAATGTATTATGCACATATTAAAATTCTACCGTCAAGTGTACATTTTGATATATTTTGGCAATTTGTATCATCATAAAACAAACTCTATCATCAAGCCATGCGGCATTTGCTCTTTCCATATGCTTTCCTCTTTCGATTTTATCTCTTTCTCTTCTACACTCCTAGACGTGCCTGGCTGGCCTTCTCCAACATAGTGTTGCCTGTAATTAAGACAGAGAGAATTCCACATGGGCCTTAAAACAGGAACAGGATTACTTCATACCCATTTTTTTTTCTTAATTTTATTTTATTTATATAGATGTTTTGCTCGTACCTGCGCACTATGGATGCAGTGCCCGTGGAGTCCAGAAGAGGGCGTTGGATCCCCCTGAAATTGGACTTACAGACCACTGTGAGCTGCCTTGTGGGAGCTGGGAATGGAATCCTGATCTTGAAGAACAATCAGTGCTCTGAATCGTTGCGCCATCTTTCCAGTCCCTAAGTCCGTTCCTGTATCGCCACTCAATTTGTTGTATTGTTATTCCTTTCAACAGTAAACTTTGCTATTGATTAAGAGTAAAGATATAGATATAGATTAGATATAGATGTAGATATAAACTACCTTCTCCTATTTCTTCTCTGTGCATTATGAGATTCTGACCCATGACGTTACGCTTCTCCTGAAGAACTTCCGTCGCTGTTTCCTGCAACACGGAACCAAACGGGTAAATTCTTCCTTGTTTTCTTCAGCTAGGAAGTCCTTTATTTCTCTTTCATTTTGAAAGACAATTTTACCTTAAATGCTTTCCTCTACTCTCTGCTTGTTTGTGCAGTTGTTAAGGAGAACCCAATTTAATTCTTTTTTTTTTTTAAGCCCGTTCTTCTGAACTGACTCGAGGTGTTATGAGGATAGTACATGGGCTGGGTAGCTTCTTGGTTACAGGATTTCTCGCACAGCTGAGGAGCTGAGAAGTGTAAGGATGAGGTTGTGACGAGCAGCTTCTTCTGAGTTTCAGAGGTCTCTGGGTTCTCATCTTCACTGTCGGTGGAAAGGGTAAAGCAGCTCTCTGGGTCTCTTTTACACAGGTACTGCCCCATTTTTTTCTTCTTCTTTTTCTGTGTTGTTTTGTTTTTCCGGTTGCTGCTGTTGCTTTTGTTTGCTTGCTTTGTTCATTAGAGGTAGCATCTTATATCAGGCCTAGAACTTACTATGTCGCCTATGCTGGCTTTGACATCATTGTAAGTCACTTGCCTCAACCTCCCACTGATGTTTGTAGACCTGAGCAGTAACACGTGGCTTATGGACTCAGTCAGCACCCGAGAGCTCCCTCCAGTGATCTCATCGCTCTCTGCCTGCTAAAATCAGCAGTGTGGAGGTTTGGCTTTTACCGTAGCGGTTTTGCACTACAGCTACACTGGCCTTTATTGCTTGGCTTCTTTTAAGATGTTTCTACTTCATTTTGCATTTCTGCAGCTTCCGTGTGATGATGTCTTTAAATATGGGTGGTTTTACTTTTGCTCTTCCATGTCTGTGGTTTGGTGTGTGAGAGCTATTTGGAAATGTCCCAACGTTCTGTTTCTTCTCTATTTCATCTCCTTTTGTGATTACACACACACACACGCACGCGCGCGCGCGCTGGATTTTTGGAAATTATCTAATGGTTTATATATTCTGCTTCTGTTTTATTTGGGATTATTTTAATTGGTTTTTCTCTCTGCATCACAGCCTATGAGGCTTCTACAACCTGTCTTCAGGCTCTCTGGTTCTTCCCTTTACTGTGCACACTAGTTGGATCTTCTCATGGGCCCACAAAAGACATTCTGTATTTCTGTTTTGATCCTCAGAAGCTCTCTTTTGATCCTCATGGCTTCTGTATAGCTGATTACATGTCCACAGGTCTTATGTACATTGTTCAGTTTTGTTCCACCAAAGCCCTGAGCACATCTAAGTCCTGGTTACATTCAATCCCTTGCCTGATACATCAAAATAGGCCTCAAATCTGAGGCTCATCTTAGGATGGCTTTGTTTCTGAATGTTCTTTCCTTTACCCTGCCTCACAATCTCTCTTTAGAGCCAGAGAAGATGTATTCAGGAATGAGAATTGATGTAAACAGGCCTTCAAGGTGAGTCTTGATGTCAGTGGCAGAGAAGCTAGGCTGTAATTTTCACCTTTGCCAGAGCTGTAGTTTTTGGTACTCTGGTCATCTTGTTCTCCTTGACCTTCCCAGGTCCACGTCAAGGAGCACAGCTACGTCTCGCAGCTCTTCCTACCGCAGTATACATGTGGGAAAGGAGAGTCATTTCCTTGTGACCAGTTCTCAGCCACTTGGAGACCCAGATCCCTGGCTATGAGCCTAGTGCACATTTCTTAGCTCCCTGTTTCCTTTAGGTGACCCAGGATGGACAGACAGGGCTAGAGCTAATATCTCCACATGAAATATGGCCTCAGAGCTATATTTGGGCATGGAAAGCTTTCTAGGAATACATTACAAATTTCTTCCTCCCATCCCCCTTGACAGACAGGAAAACAATTTTCTTGACTCTATATATGTCTTATAGAAGCTCAAACCCTGGAAAACTACAGGTCCCTCAAACCACAGCTGCCTGAATTTCTCATGCCTGAACTAATCTAAACATGGGCCTCTAGAAATGTGTGACAGTGAAGGTTCAACCATTTTCATCATGTTGGGGCTACAAACTTTTCTCTTCTAGGCCAACACATGTAAGCTCCAGTACTGTGGTTAAACTGCCTTCTCGATTTGGGCTGGTGATTTTCTTTGTGATGTTCATTTTCGGGTTATAAAACACTGATTTTTCAGTTACAAATTGGATTTTTAAAATTCTATGTCATTTTAAGGACAGAGTGAGGACTTCAATTTTCAAGCTTTACATGTCAGACAGTAGTAGCCATCCCCACATCCCCAGGACGCCTTTTTCCTCCTCTTAGCCTGAAATTTCAAGCATCTGCTTGCTCGGCTTTTTGTGGTTACCCCACAGAGCTTGGGACCAATGTGCTTTCATGTGACTTTTATATTTATGCCTTTATCTAACTTTCCTTGGATTTGAATCTTTCTCTTTTCTCTTTTTACACTAGTTTGTATACTCTCAAACTTCATTCAAGACACCCAGGCCAACTGACTCCTCTTTTTTCTAAGAAAAAACAGCAAAACAACAAAAACCCTCTGGCCTACTGGTAAACTTGAAGAGAAAATTCTTGATTTAAAAAAAAATTGTCATCTCTACTTGATTCTAGTGATATAACTATCATCTCTCTACAAAATGCTCTAACTCACTGTAAACATTGTTCATAGATATCGCCTAACATGACGCTTACCTGGGTTTTTGGGCATTGTCATGCAGAATAGTTGACTTGTTTTGCCTCACTTACTATCCCTAATATTTCCTGTTTAAAATAACATAACCCAAGATTTTGTGCACTTATGGTTAATTTACAAGAATATTTTTGTAAAATGATAAATAATTATGTGTAAGCTTACCATTAGCATTGATCTATACAGCACTTGGTCCAGCCACTCTATAGTTTTTGGATAAAAACAGTCTTCACTTCGATGCTCCAACGTCTGCCAGTGTGAACTTGGCCATTTATAAGTTCAATAGAGACAGACTTTTACAGCTAAAGTAAATGGTGAAAATATTCTGCCTTTGGGGTAATTGTAAAAAATGTTTTAATGTGCCTCAGCTGGAAATGTCTGTGTTCTGCAAAATGAAATAATCATCTTCTCCCCGTAAAAAGTGTCTTTCATGTTGGGAAGCACTTGAGAATGGAGGATACTTGAAAACTGCATAAAACATCTTCAAACGCTCACTGTTTGGCGTGAGAGTGCTGCTTTCCCTTGTTCTCTGTGTTAGCTACCACAAGGGTTCCATGAAACTGAAACGATGCAGTGCAGTTGTTTGGGCTAGACCTGGACATCATGGTTGAGCTCACTGTAGGGAATACTGGCTGGAGCATTCTTCTTTCTTGGAAAACTATAAAACTGAGGTTTTGCTTCTCTTCCTCTTCTTATATGATGTGGAAAAAAAATGACACGAAAGAAGGAAAAAGCAAATAAAAGCATAAAAGAAACAGAATTTCTGAAATACTTATGCTTTAAATTTAACATAACTAGATTTAATAAATTCATTTTATATTAAAGCAGGTGACAGAAGATATTTCCAATATATGTGACTTCACTCTTTCGCAACTATCTTTCTGTTATGTTCTAAAATGCATGATTCAATATTTTAATGTCACAAAGCTCATAATTACTGTTCATTTCCTACCATAACTGAATAACAGTTGAAAGAATCTTTAAATGACTGCACCCTGCACTGATAAGATTGTTTTCGGTAGCTCACACAATGTAATTGAAGATGGTCATTTCTACTACATAAATATAGATTTTTTTTTTTACTGTTCAAAGAACGGAAAAAATACTGATGTCAATAAAGAAAATCACTGCGCTGTTAAAGTCTTAACAGTGTCTGTAAAAAAAAAAAACACGGCCATGGTGAAATTTTTATGGGTTTTGGGAATCCGATATAAAGTGAACTTTCTGACTGCAAATTTGACTAGGAACAGGTATTGAATGTGCTGTCAGAATTCGAAGTGATGTGCGAGAGAGAGTGTTAAAGAGACTGAAACAAATGGTTGGCTGGAAACCAACCGCAGAGAGTAAACAGACACATTTATCCATCAATTTTTGTATGTGTTTGTTTGTTGTTGCTGAGGATTGAACCCAAGTCTTTATGCCTGCTAAGCATGTGCTGCACCACTGCACTAACAGTCCAATTCTTATACTTTTTACAGAACTTTCTTATCATCCACACCAGAAAGTACAACTCAAAATTTAAAGAAAGCTAAATCTTGTTACAACTTAAAATTGCTCACAAATTAGACAAATCTTAGTTCATTAGCCAATACAAAGTGACTTTGGAAGTCTTATCTGTAAGCTAAAAACATAATTTCTTTGTTTACTGTTGTCTTAGTTAGAGTTTTTTTTATTGCTATGAAGAAACTCCATGACCAAAAAGCAAGGTGAGGAGGAAAGGGTTTATTTGGCTTACACTTCCAGATCATAGTCCATTACTGGAGGCTATGGCTGTTTACTGGCCTGCTTCACATAGCTCACTCAGCCTGCTTTCTTATAGAACCCAGGACCACCAGCCCAGGGAAGACACCACTCGCCATGGTCTGGGCCCTCCCCCATTGATGGCTAATTGAGAAAATGCCTTACAGCTGGATCTCATGGAGGCATTTTCTCAAGTGAGGCTCCTTCTTCCCTAATGACTCTGACTTGTGTCAAGTTGACACAAGACCAGCCATTACAAACATTATTTTTACACATCACATATATTGCCCTCATATCTTTAAAGATATCAAAATACCAAAGTTTATCATTGCTACCAAAATATTTTCAAAAGTAATGAGATCTTGTGCGTGTGTGTGTGTGTGTGCGCGCGCGCGCACGTGAGCGCATGCAGACATGCTTATGCATGCACACTTCCGTGAGCAAATCCTTGCACATGCTAAGTCAGTGGTCAATCACTGAGCTACATCCCGAGCCCTAATTCATGGTTCTTGGTGAAAGAGACAAAGTACCTCCTTATTAATGGAGATCTCTCTCTCTCACACACACACAGTTTTATTCAGTAACAACAAACTCATTTTATTGAAGTTTTTAAAAAATATTTATTCATTATGTATAGAGTGTTCTGCTGACATGCACACCTGCACACCAGAAGAAGGTAATAGATTAATGTGAGCCACCATGTGGTTTCCAGGAAGTGAACTCACGACCTCTGGAAAAGCAGTCAGTGCTCTTAACCTCTGAGCCACCTTTTCAGCCCGAAAGTTTTGCTAGGTAGTTTATCTTTATTTGATCTACTAGGTTTTTTAAGAAAAATCTTCCTAGAGGAGGAAATCAAATGACTCAAAGCTGGCAAAAATAACACAGCCTCCTAGACTTTCGGTGCAGACCTCATTTTAGAACGCTGAGATAACCATGCTTCTAACACCCATTCGCAAACAGGGAGTCTACGCAGGGCAGAAGCACCTTCATGTGCGCCCCTAATTGGAACACTCATGCAGGGAGCATAAACAGAAACATTCAGTCCTTCCTTCTAAACATTGTACGGCAGGCTGCTTAAAATAATATGGAATATAAATGCCAGGGGCTCCACGTTTTCATGGTAAAGAGTTCATTTGCCAAAACACAAAGTAAATGAAAGAAAAACAATTTATGGAGGGTAGCTGATCCAGCAGTTTTGCTTCTGGGCTTAGTTGGATTTATCTGAAATTAATATTGGGCATCAGGGAGCATTATATTATTGACAGACCCCATAGTCACCCAACATACAAAGTTCCACAGGAAGAACCAAGTTCCAAGATGCTAAACCTCAAACCAAGGACAAAGTATGAATCCACTTGACACAGTTGCAGCATAACCATTTCCTAGTCAACTGTGTTGAGTTCACACGACAGCTTGATGCCACCCCAGTCATGTTTCCATCCTCCACATTTATCCCCTAGAGAGAAACAGTAAAGGAAACCAGCGTTCAACAAACTGGCTTTGAAAATGGTGGCACATCTAGTCTACCTGGCAAAACATGACACGAATGGTAGAGGTATTACCTTGATAAGGAAGCAATGTGACACCTAAATCTCAAAGGCAAACACAATATCAATGAGTATGAATTTACCTGCCAGGTAGGAAAATGAATTTTTTTTTCTTTGAAACTAAGTAAGGTAAGCTGTGCCTGGAGCATAATTTGCAACATAGGAAGCAAGTGCTACAGACCTTATAGTGTGTACACATGCATGTGCCCATATAGGCACAGCATATACATTCAGATAAGTGTTCAAATTTTAATGATGATTCCCTATATATCCTTTAATGAATTTTTAAACTTTTCTGTTGAAACTACTGGTCACTGTCATTTAAACAGACTAGTGATATGTAATGTTCAGATGCTTAAGATCAAACGTCTGTGTGGTTGCCTAATAGTCTTAGTGCCAAGTTCTTTTTTAAAAAAAAAAAAACATTTAATATTCGTGTGTGTGTGTGTGTGTGTGTGTGTGTGTGTGTGTGTGTATGTGTGTGTGACTATGCTAACGCAGAAGTTAGAAGACAGTTTTTAGGAGTCAGTTTCTTCCTTCTCCATGGTTTCCAGGCGGAATGCTGGTGACCAGCCTTGCAGAGAGGACAAGTATTTCTTCTGATTGAAATGAAGAGAAGCTGCTGCTTATGAGATGAAGTGATCTAGGTGGATGCCCTCCTGCAGTGCCAGCTGTCACAGCCCTGGACACACCATCTGCATGGGCAGGAGTTTGATCATTACCACTCTGTATCAAAATAGAAAAGTATCTCGTGTTGTTACCTGGCAAATTGAAGATTCTGCAAACTCACACAAGCATTTTTACTTCCAGAGGCAAACCAATAGGTATGCGGAACTCTGTAAGTAATTCAGACAAATTCAGTAGTGTTACAAATTCAAATGACTACTGTCCGCTCTCACACAGGGGTTTTCCACTCAACAGACTCCTTGCAGTGGTACAGAAATGGTCACATTGTCATAGGTTTTCACTGGGCATCTATTTTACTTCTTACTTATTGTCCCTGTTCCTTGACAGACTATGTTTTCCAGCAAGCCAAACCTTTGCCCAGCTTATCCCTTTGTGATGACTTCCTAGTCTTTAAGCTTTGCAGTGACAATGTGCAGGCATGGCTGCTAAACCAGTAAGTGAGTGACCAGAGATACCAGTGGAAGAAATGGTTCTACCAATGGACTTGGTTACTTCTCGAAGCCCGTTTTTTTGTTGTTGCATTGGTTGGGATTGAAGCTAGGGCACTGTTTCGCTGAGCTACATCCCTAGCCCACCATGCCACATCTCAAATCCATTCCAAAAAAAGGCTCCCAAAATCGTTAGCACTGAGTGTTAAAATTAATAAGTACCTTCTTTGAAAATCACAGTTATTCTGCTTAGAAACAACTCCAAAAAGATTTTAAAATTCTTTTGTCATACTAATTTCAAGTTATGAGATAAGAAAACCAAACACCTGTGACTTCATAGCTGTATATAGAGCCCTCAGGAATGACCTGCATCCTTGTCAGTTAATTTAATCATTATCAAACTCCGAGAAACATGCTTTTAGGGGCACGGATGTGTGTACAGCATGATTAAAGTACTTAGTAGTTTGTGGGGGGATTTAACAGAGGCTTAGGCAAAGAGACAGCTTATGGTTGGGAGGCAGGCTGCAGCAGGTGGCCAGGTTTGCCTGGACAAAAAGACCAGACCCGTCCACAGGGCACCTGTGTATTATCAGAAAGACAACCTGCAGAAAATAACAGGTTGTCCAAATAAAGCCTTTGGAAACCAGATTATCGTTCATGGATTTATGATTTAAAGACATCACTTCACAGTGAGACAAATGCCGTGCAGTAGCAAGGCTGTCCTTGACAGTCATAAAGAACAGAACATTCCAGAGGCCACTGCTTTTCTCCCAGGTTTAGAAATATTTCTCAGGGTGAAAAACTGGAAGAAAGAGTGACTGTTGAATGACTGGTTCCTGCGGATGCTGTCTTCCAGACACTGTACGTACACATGGAAACCGTGTGAGCCACACTGATCTTAACAACTCCACTTTTCCACTGTTTTTGTCTCTCAGGTAAATTCACCGTATTTTCCATTCTCACTTCCATTTGATAGCTGGTTTCAGCTAGCTGAGTATGACACATCATGGTACTCATGGGCTGCTTGCTTACCTGGATTAAAAGTGTGAATTTGAATTTAGAAAATATTTTGAACTGGTTGAAACTTTAATTTTTAAAATCTTTTTAAAGTTCATTATTTCTCTGCGAGGTTCCAGTCCCGCACAGTCATGATTCTCCGTCTTCCTGAAGAACTTGATTTTGGTATTTCTTGATATTCTGGTCTGCTTACCTGAATTGTCTCAATTTTCATTTCACTAAAAACCAACCAACCAACCAACAAACAAGCACCTCTGCTTAGCTCTATCTTTCTTATTAAAATTCATTTGTATACATTGTTTACATAAGTGATGGTTTCAAAATGGCATTGCATATTTTGACCATGTTACACTCTTCCTTTATATCTTAGCTAAGTTTCTACTGCTGTGATTAAAAACACCACAACCAAAAGCAACCTGGGAAAAGAAAGGAATTATTTCAGCTTATGTATCTCAAAATCACAGTCCGCCGAGGGAAGCCACGGCAGGAACTCAAGGCAGGAACTGATCAGAGACCACGGAAGAATGTTGTTTATTGACTTCTTCCATAAGGCTTGCACAGGCTACTTTCTTTTTTTCCTCTATTCACTTTACAGCCCAAACACATTCCCTCCCTCCTTTCCCAGGCCCGACCCTCTTCCCCTTCCCCATTCCTCTTCTCCTCAGAAAAGGGGAGCACTCTCCCTTACCACCCACACCCACACATCAAGTTGCATCAGGACTAAGCACATCCTCTTTCACTGAGGCTAGACAAGGCAGCCCAGATAGAGGCAAGTGTTCTAAGAGCAGGCAACCGAGTCCATGTCAGAGACATCTCCCACTCCACTCGCTAGGGGACACACATGAAGACCAAGCTGCCCATCAGTTACATATGTGATGTGAGGGGGGGCAGCAGTCTGGGGCCAGTCCACGCCCACTCTTTGCTTGGTGCTTCAGTCTCCACAAGCACCCATGGACCTAGGTTAGTTGACTCTGTTGGTCTTCTTGTGGAGTTCTTGCCCCCTTCGGGTTCTCTATCCCTCCCCCGACTCTTAACAAGACTCCTTGAGCTCCACTAAAGTTTGGCTATGGGTCTCAGCATCTGTTTCCATCTGCTGCTTGGTGGAACATCTCAGAAGACAGTTACATACTTTAAGATCACCTACCCAGGGATGTCATGGCCTGCAGTGGGATGGGGCTTCCCATATCATTTATTACCTTACAGGTTTGCCTACCAGCCAGTCTTATGAATGTGTTTTCTTAATTAAGATCCCCTTTTCCCAAATATTCCTAACCTTTTTTTAAGTTGACAAAAACCAACCAACACCTCTCCCTGACTATTAAACTTCCAAATAGTCTTTCATGTTCATATATGTAAAATCTAAGTTCTAGTTATTTTTTAAAAAGATATTTACCTTTTACTTAATATAGTGATCTGCAGTTCTGCTCATCTTCTGCAAGTAATTTTAATTTTGTTCTTTTTTTTTTTAATGGCTGACTATACTGAATTGTTTATATATACCACATTTTTTTATCCAGTCACATATTTGGAAATATTTTCATTGCATATGAAATTTCCTTGATAAACTATTTTCTCCTTAATCTTTGTCTTAAATTTTCAGTCTATTAACTTCCAGACTTACATTATTTTGGAGGAACTATCTACTTTAATGCTCTTCACGGTCACCCTGTGTGGACTGTTTCCTCTCCTCTGCCTGCCTGAGGAGTTTTCTTTGATTTTCATAGTTTGTGCATCTCGGCACACATGCTTAGCAGTGACCTGGATCTGTTCTGCCTTATTGTCCTTGAGGCCTTTCAGGTTGCGTGCATATAAAATTAGATGTTTTTAATTGTTTTGCAGACAATATCTGTTTGGAAATGTTTTCAGTCCTCGTTCTCTGGTGGAGGCCGTTATTCTGTGTGCCATGCCTCTGGGTGCTGTGCTGCAGCCCTCAAATGCTCCCTCCATTCCCTGTTTTGTTCTATCTCTTCTTATTTCAGATTGAGTTGTTACTATTGAACCCATTGCAAATTGCCTTAGTGTTTTGGGTTTGCTCCTTTAATTTATAACATTTACACTTTACTCATCCTGGCTGTTGCTCTGTCCCATGCTGTTGTCAGAGCCATGCCCAGCTTTTCAACTATATAACTGCTTATTTTTGTTTGTTTTGAGGCTTACTATGTAGTCTGAGCTGGCCTCAAGTTCCCTACATAGCCCAAGTTGCCTTCAGAGTCACTTGAGTTCACCTGTTCAGCATTCTGAGCATTGGGATTACAGGTGTGAGACACCATGCTCAGTTTTTTATAGCTTCTTAACTATTTCATCATAATTGCCTTAAAGCTTCTGTCTGGGAGAATCAATGTCTCTTTGTGCCTTATGAGCTGCATTAATGTTTTGAGAATGGTTTTTATTTTCTTGATATGTTAATATCTCCAGTTTTTATTGAATAGTAGACACAGAGTAGAGGTTGTAGAAAGTGTGTGTATCTTACAAGGGTGTTAATAATGTAAATAGTATTGAAAATACAGTCAGTGTCTCTGCCATTCCACTTGCTATGGGAAGCTATGTGCCCAAAAGCTCGCATCCCAAATACAAGACAACATTTGTCTACCTTCAGAAGGGGGCTAGGAAAGCTAAGATACTCTATTCAGCGCCCTTGCTTGTGGTCCAGCATGATGAAGGCACACTTTCCTTCCACAGCAAAAGTCAGGTAGGCTTTCTTTAAACCCATCAGAAAATACTGGAGTATTTGAGGTCAGGGAGACTGTCCTAGAATGCAGCCCACTATAGTCAGCCCTTCCATCACCAGTCAGGCTTCATGGCTCAAGGGACTGGTGGAACAAAATGATGCTGCTGTGATGACCATTGGTGCTGGTACCCAGGTGCCTTTGTTCTGTGGCATAGGACCTCTTCCTGTTCTTCTAGCATTTCAGACCCAATGGGAGGCAAACTGCTTGTCTTGAGAGACAGGGTAAGTCTCAGGTCCTTTGAGCTCTTGGTGAGCTTTGTGGATGCACTCTCTAGGTAGAAGTCTGCTGGAATCAGCATGAGATCCTGAGTCTAAGACTGCCCTGTGCATCTCCCGCTTTGCTACTGCCATAAAAGTTACCTTCTTTTCTCTACAGTCTAGCTATTGTCTTTTCTACTCTTCCCTCGGGGGCTTTAGCCACTTAATTCATAAAGAAGAGACTGGGGTCGGGGGAGAAAAAGAGGATGGGGAAGAGGAGGAGGAAGAAGAGACAGAAGAGAAAAGGACAAAGAAGAGAAGGAGGAGGAGAAAGAAGAAAAAGAAAAAGAGGAAGAGGAGGAAGAGAAGTAGGTCTTCCTTTACTATGATGTTTTTACTATGAGTCCTAACCCCTCCTTCACTGTGGTCCTAAAAGAGCATTTATCTGGTCCCCTGACTACTCTACAATCTTTTCTCCAGGGCATCTAGTAGACGCATGGATACAGCATTTTTAAAATATATTTTATTAATTTATTCTTATTACATCTCAATTGTTATCCCATCCCTTGTATCCTCCCATTCCTCCCTCCCTTCCATTTTCCCCTTACTCCCCTCGCCTATGACTGTGACTAAGGGGGACCTCCTCCCCCTGTATATGCTCATAGGGTATCAAGTCTCTTCTTGGTAACCTGCTATCCTTCCTCTGAGTGCCATCAGGCTTCCCCATCCAGCGGACGTGGTCAAATATGGGGCACCAGAGTTCATGTGAAAGTCAGTCTCCACTCAACTGTGGAGAATGTCCTGTCCATTGGCTAGATCAGGGTAGGAGTTCGAAGTTTATTGCACGTACTGTCCTTGGCTGGTGCCATAGTTTGAGCAGTACCCCTGGGCCCAGATCTGCCCAACATAATGTTCTTGTAGGTTTCTAGGACCCTCTGGATCCTTCTATTTCCCCATTCTCCCATGCTTCTCTCATCTAGAGTCCCAATAGGATGTCCACCCCTCTGTCCCACTTTCCTGGTAAGTGAAGACTTTCATGGAACATGCCCCTTGGGTTAGTGTCCAGATATAAGTGAGTGTATACCATTTGACTCTTTCTGCTTCTGGGTTAACTCATTCTTTATGATCATTTCTAGTTCAATCCATTTGTCCACAAATTTCAGAAATTCCTTTTTTTTAATAGCTGATACAGTCTTTTAAGAATAAATTTTCTCTGTACCCTGAGCACTCACCTGTCAAATGTCCTTAAAGATCTCCTTAATACTCTCAGTTATTTCCTTTGTACCTGTTGTTCAGATGTGCACCTCTTACATGTGCCATCTACATTGTAGCAGCTGATATAACCTGCTTCTCCCCTCTTTAGTCATCGTGGTTGTCATGGGGTATTAACTCTTCACTGAGCTCAAGAAATGGACAAAAATAATCTTCATCTGCATTTTCATGCCTTTATTTTCCTTATGAATTCATATGATGAAGGCTGATAATCTCCAATAGGATCCTGGTAGGAAGTGTGGTTTTTAGCAGGTGACTAGGCTAGCAGTTCTTTACCATGAAGAACGAGATCAGTATGTTTATAAGTCCCAAAGGGCCGACTCTCTCCTCCCCCCATATCTTACCTACCATGTGAGATCACAGGAGAGCTGAACAGGCTCCCATGTGGAGGCTAGAGCCCGATCATGCAGGGCCTGGTCTTCCACCTTCTGTAACTGTGCTAAGCCAATTCTGTTGCCTTTTTGTTTTTGTTTGCTTTTGATGAGCTACCTGGTTTGGAGTAAGTTATGACAGCCATCCAAACAGAGTAAGATGGTGACCTGGCCTTCTCTTTTCATTAGATTTGGAGCAATTCTCTCTGCAGCACTCCTACTCATCTAAAAGATGAGCCCAGGAAAGGGAATGCTGTCTAATTCAATCTCCACACGGAATGCTGTCTAACGAAAAAGATTATCGTGGTGTAATTCACTCCCTCTACAAAGACTTGCCAAGCACAACTGGAGAAAATTCACACATTATGTCTTTCCAAAGATGTGCAAGCCATGGCGAGAAGGTAATGTTCGAGGCTCACTCCCAAGGCATCGGGAAAGAAAACATGTGGTTCAAATCCCTTCAGTAAGCTTGTAATGCCATCCGAAGACCAGTGTCCTTTGAGTCTACCTGTCTCATGTCCATAAGAATGCTGTGCACTCTGTCAGCCTAGAACAGGGGTTCTCAACCTTCCTAATGCTGTGACCCTTTAATACCGTTCCTTGTGTTGTGCTGACCCTCGACCATAAACTTATTTTTGTTGGTACTTCATGGCTGTAATTTTGCTACTGTTATGAATCATAATGTAAATATTTTTGGAGATAGAGGTTTTCTAAAGGGGTTGTGACTCATAGGTGAAGAAACTCTGGTCTAGGGACTCCTGCTTGGGGCCCCGCCTATTTAGTTTTTTGAAGGAACTCGAGGCTTAATGCTTGTTCTCTGCTTCCTCACTCAGCATGGTAGAAGGCCTGACTCAGTCTGCAGTTCAGTCTGTCGAAGGTCCTTCAGAAGCAAGGCAATAGTTATTATACAGATAGCAACCATCAACCAGCCGCTCTTTTATTTTCCTCCAACAAAAACTTTACTTCTTCCGTTTTTGATGAGGATGCTGAATTAAAGGGGCTCCAGAATATTACCTAAATGGCAAGCTAGAAGCCCAAAATATATATCCTAATCTTAATTGTCAATTGTGAAAATTGAAATGAAAAAAAATATTAAAATGAAAGCATTTTCCCAAGACTACAAAATTATAAAAATGAAAATGAAAATCAAAAAACAAAATTGAAAAATCTTTGCTTGGCCATAGAAGGGCTAAGTGAGCAGATAGCTGTAGATAGTTGTAGGGCAAGGAGGTGGAGCAGGGGTAGATATTTGTGTTGAAATTCGGTATCTATTGCTAGTTGGTATGAACTTAGGCAACGTGACTCAACCTGACACAAGCTTGAGTCCTGTGGGAAGGGGGAACCTCAGAACGTACCTTCATCACACTGGCCTGAAGGCAAGTCTGTGAGACATGGAGGAGCTGGGCTCACCTGGGCAGGTGGTCCTGTGCTATATACACAAGGACATCGAATGAGCCCTGGAGAGCCAGGCACTCAGTAGCGCCCTTCCACTGCGCTCTGCTTCGGTCCTTGCCCCAGGACTCTGCCTCATGTCCCTGCCCTTCCCTCCCTTCCCTCCCTTCCCTCCCTATATTGCTTTTGCTTGTGGTTTTTATCGCAGCAAAAGAAAACAAGAGGCTCGATCCCTCTAACCTCCAGTTTAGCTGGGTTTTTCTTCAAATAGGGACAATGTTGTCAGTGTTTGTTTCCTAGAGTTGGGGTGATCATGAAATCTTTGAAACTGTGCTGCCTAGCGCACTCGGTAATATCTGAGGTTCTTCGAAACAGTACAAAGTATTTTGTGGTGTCCATGTAAGGACTTCAAGGGCCTGAGAAGTAGGAAAAACTGCTACATTGGAATTTTTCTGACATATTTTCAAGGGCAGTGCATTGCCCCATCGCATAGATGTCAATTAAGTACAGAAAATGCAGGACCAGAGTGCAAGTTCAGTTTCCATTGCTTGTTCGGCAGAGCAGATGATTTGAAAACCGCTCTGATTAGCCAAGAAAAAACCTAGGCGCTTGTGAGGACGTCAAAGGGGACACCACATTGTTCTACCAGAATGGCAAAGTTCTGGATGAAAAAAATGGGAGTGAAGATGAGGGTCCGGGAGTCGCTAAGACTGGGATCAAATCTACAAAGTGTACTGTAGACATAGTGGCCATAGGACTCACTTCTTCCCCCAAGAAATAGCTGTGGCAGCGTTAAGTGCCAGCTTGGAGTTTCCAGTGTGCATTTTCTGGCCAGGGGTATAATTTTTATTCCTGTTTATTGACTAAGAACTGCTCCATTTGCTGAACTAACCACGCCGTGAGGCCGTGGGGCGCCTTGTGGTTTGGCCTGCGGTACCTACTTCTTTCCGATAGATGGCGGCATTCCACAAACAACGTCCCCCTAAACAGCCTTCTAATCTGTTGACAGGATTAGGGACCCCTGTTGTTTTACAGGAAGTAAATAAATCCTTCTGGTATTCTGGAAACCTCAGAAGTGTTTGAGAGTGGTAAGAAATTGTTTATTCTGTAGCGAAGGTATCAAATGAATATTTACAGCGTTTAAAACAATTACCCCAGACTGAAGTGGACCCCTGCTAAAGCGCAGCCTGTTCGCATTACTTAGTTTAGAGCGTCTGCTACAAACTCCCTCCCGCGCAGTAGGTGAGTTTTGCCTACCGAGTTTCTGGCTGGCGTTGGTGGGAGTGAACTCAGTCCTGAGAAAATGGGGACAGAGACAGACTTCACTTTCTAACCAGATGAGGTCTGTAGAAACTAAAACAAACTTTCAAATCATAGTGTAAAGTATAAGCCATATGGTGGGGTAGCTGCCGAGAATAAACAGAATAAAAGATGTGAACCGGAGAGAAATAACAAAATCGTAGGTATGTTTAAGCAAAGGGTTAATGCCAGCTTTCAAAACTCACCGAAATTCTCAATGTTAGATTATGTTAAACAAGCGAAGTGTCTGACCATAAGGTGGGACGTGGTTTTTCTCTTTCTATTTTCATTTCCTTCTTCCTCTTCCACTCACCTCCTCGTCCCTCCTTTCCTCGTTGTGTGTGTTTCCTAAGATAAAATTTCGTTGTTGTTGGTTTGTTTGCTGTAGTCCAGACTGACTTCAAACTCAGTACCTCCAATCTCAGTACCTCAGGCTCCAAAGAGCGGAATTTCAGACCTAAAATACCAGAGGAGGTTCAGCTTTCCTTCACACACTCATGTGGTTTCATTTGTGGTGTAAGGGGGGAGGTAATCACACTACATAGGAGTGTACACATGTGCCTATGAAGATCAACTGTCCAGGTCCCGTGTCTTCCTCCATGACTTCTCACTTTATCATTTGGAACAGGGTATCTCATTGTTGGCATAGGCTGTGACTGGCTGGACTCACCGTTCCCAGGATCCTCCTGTCTCATCCTCCCAGTGTTGGGCTGACCGTTACCAAACAGATTTTTCTGCATGATGTTGAGAATCTGAGCTCAGCTCCTCATGTTTGCACTGCCAAGCAGTTATCCACTAAACCATCTCCTGGGTCCTCCTCGGTATCCTTAAACACCCTTTAGACATATGTCAACAACAACACAAGTAATTGTCTATTAGTGGGAGTTCCAGTGGGGGCAATTAAATGATTGCATTCATTGAGTTTCCCAGTGTTCCTGGATGCATTGCATTTTTTCTTTTTTCTAATTTCATTTTTACTTCTCAATTTATCTCATCTTTCAACAAACGATGGCTTTTCTAAAATCATTTGATTGTGAACATTAATCAAAGTAGATGAGTGATTATCACTTTTGAACTGCGTTTCCATATATTTAAGGTGAAGGTTTCAGTGTAAAACATGGTGTTGTAAGTGACAATCTACTGCCTGGCCTTTCATTGAGGAATAGTCTCTAAATAGCAGACAATGAAGACAAGTTCTCTTTTAAAAATTCTGATATGAAGTTGAAGTGTTGACTATTGGTTTACAGCCATGGTTGTCAACCTTCCTAACATTGGGTTCCTTGTGTTGTGGTGACCTCCAACCATAAAAATTATTTTTGTTGCTACTTCATAACTGTAATTTTTCTATATATCATAAGATAAATATAATATAAATATGCAGGAAATCTGATATATGACCCCCCCAAAGGGGTCAAGACCAACAGGTTGCGAACCATTGGTCCACAGTATAAGATGCAATACCATTCTTCCTTAAATTAATGAAGAATAACTGGAAAAATTGATCTTACCACAAATGCAACCAATAAGGTGATCTCATCGAGTGCTCTTACCCACTGTGGTGTAGATTTACCATGGAGTACTGGCCTGAGTCATGAGGTAAGCAGGATTTTAGAGACTCAACACCCTTAACCGATTCCTCATGCTTACTAACCCCCCTCCCAGTCAGTTAGATCACATGACTGTTTGCAGTGTGAAGGGTGCAGTTGATAATGGCCTCTGCTTATGGATGGTTCTAGACTCTAGCCATCCAGAGTACTTATTTTCACAGGGTTCAGCCTGGTGTCATGAGAGCATTGCGTGTTTGTGTATTTGTGTAGCATTGGCAGCAAACATAACTCAACAATATGCGATGACATGGACATTAAGATGATAAAATTCTAACTATTGGTTTTGTTACTGCTGTTTCCAGTGGCTGACGACTGTCCCTGACATTCTAAGTACCGCTCAAGGAAGAGAATCAGATGTCAACCTAAAGTACAACACACTGCAGTACAATTCTCTAAACTATAGGAAGAAGATATTACCAAAGATTTACTCTCTAATGCAGTTTTTTTTAAAAAAAAATAGCATTGTTCATTAGAAGCACGATGTTATCCTCCAGACATTTACAACTGGACATCTCCATTGCTGCAGTTTGGTTAGAACATTCTTGAAAGGCCTATTAGCTAAGGCTCAGCCTTTCAGGTGGAGAGGCAGACACCAGGTTATTGGAAGTGTGCTCTTGAAGAGCTGTAGGAAGCAGATCTCCTCCTCTGTCAATTTCACTTTCTGCCACAAGGCAAGGCTGCCTCATTCCCCCAACATGTGTTCTCACTGTAATGTGCAAGGGGTCTCTGTACAGGCCCCAAATCAATGAGATAAACTATCAGTCATGACTAAAACCTCCAAGACTCTGACTCACAATAAACCTTTTTTCTTTATGAGTTGTTTTACTTGTTCCCTTTGTCACAGTGTTGGAAAGATTACTGACATGCCCAGTCCTAGTTAATGTTCTATTGCTGTGTAGAGAAATTATGACCAAGACAAGGAAGCATTTAGTTGATGGCTAGCTTACAGTTCCAGAGGGTTAGTCAATGATCATCACAGTGGCAAGCATGGTAGCAGGCAGGAAGGCATGGGGCTGGAGTAGTAGCTAAGATTTTGTATTCTCAACTGTGAAGAACGTCCTTTCCATTGGCTAGATCTGGGTAGGGGTTTGAAGTTTACTGCATGTATTATTCTTGGCTGGTGCTATAGTTTGAACAGGGTTAGGGCTAGTGACCACGACCCCTGGATGGGGAAGCCTGGTGGGACTCAGGGGAAGGATAGTAGGCTACCAAGAAGAGACTTGATACCCTATGAGCATATACAGGGGGAGGAGGTCCCCCTCAGTCACAGTCATAGGGGAGGGGAGTAAGGAGAAAATGAGAAGGAGGGAGGAATGGAAGGATCCAAGGGATGGGATAACAATTGAGATGTAATATGAATAAATTAATAAAATATTTTAAAAAAATAATTTGCATTCTATCCACAGGCAGCAGGCTGACAAATATAGACTGGGATCGGGTTTTGAAACCTCAAATCCTACCTGCAATGACACACCTCCTCCAACAAGGGCACACCTCCTAATTTTTCTCAATCGGTTCCATCAACTTGAGACAAAGTATTTAAATACATGAACAAATCCTAATTTCTTTTTCCCATCAGCCTCTGGCAAGCCCACATTCTACTTTATGATTTTGTGGATCTGATCATATTATATATGACACATATACATAATATACAATGTATATTATACTTATATGAGTTGAATCGTGCAGCTGTAGCACACTTCTCCAGCATCCACCCATGAGTGTAAATGAGTAATAAAACTACACTGCAGAAGTCTCTCTGAGATTGTCATTTCAGCTGCTTTGAGCGAATGGAAATGGTTTGCTGGATGCATAGTTGGTCCCTTCTAACCCTCTGATGACCCTCCACACCACTTTCCATGAGTCTGCTCTACTATACTTTCTTATCAATAGTGTACAAGGCCCAACCCTTTATGATATCTCCTACAGATATTTGAATTCTAAATGATAGTCACGTATAGATGAGACGAGATGATATCTTACTGTGGTTTTCTTCTGCTTTGTTTTTGTTTTTTGTTTTTTTACTGGTCACTGCTAAAGACAGGCATCTTTTGCATACGTCATAGCTATTTCTGTGTCTTTTCCAGTGGAACATGTATTCAAATCTTTACCCATTTTTAAATGAAGTTATTACTATCATAGTTATCGTCATTTTGGGTTTTTTTTTTTTTTTTTTTTTTTTTTTTTTTTTTTTTTTTTGAGTTGTAGGAGTTCCCTGAGTGTTTTGGACACTAACCTTCCTGCGCATGGTCTGAGAACATTTTCTTCCTCCTGCAGGTTGTCTTTCACTATCTTGACTGCAGTCTGAGCAGAGCTGAATTCCTTCACTATGACCTACACTTTGCTTCTGGTGCCTATTTTGATGTCACATGCCAGAACTCATTGCAAAATCCACCCCACTCCATGCAATTTCTCTCTCCTGTTTCCTTCTAGAAGCCTCATCACTTCAGGACTGTATTTAGGTCTTCCAGTCCATTTCTAGTTAAGTTTTGTGTCTGTGCTACAGTTTTAAAAGTTACCTTTTCCCTTTCATATCTGCCACCAGTCTTATATGTGCAACAAATTTAAAAATCTTCTTAAGTTATCTCTCTTGACTCAAAACTCAACTAAAGGTTCTTCTCAGAACAATTAGAGACACTAGGGAGATGGCTCAGTCAAGAACTCCCATAAAAAGCCCACATTTGGGGGAGGGGCAGAAACAGGGAGATCCCTGATACTCACTTACCAGTCAGACACACCAACATCGTGAGCTACAGGTTCAGGGAGAGACCCTGTCTCAAAATACAAGCTAGAAAGTGAAGGGGGAAAGACACTGACCTTATATCTCCATGTGCACAGCCACAACACCATACATACAACACAGCACAAACCACAGGAACAAGTAGAGAAACTTTTGTTTTGTTTTGTTTTGAGATGGGAATCTCACTGTGTAGACCAGGGCAGCCTCAAACCCACAGACGTCCACCTGCCTCTACGTCTCCCAGTAGTGAGATTAGAAGTAGGCACCACCAATCCTGCCCAAAATCTCGAGAAAAAGCAAAACCATTAACAGTTTTAAATCCTTCTTTGAAATAATATAATTAGAAATAATTATGAGATATGCTAATATGACTAGCGTATTTTCAGAAAGCATGGAGAAAATAAAAGAGATTTTATTTTTCTCAAAGTTTAGTAAAAGTCCCAAGGCTGTAGTCCCAATATATTATGCAATATATATATATATATATATATATACACATATACATATATATGTGTATATATATATATATAATTATTATTAACAAAAAATCCTACAAATGATTTGCTGCTTCCCTCTTTGCATGAATGTTTATGTAAAGATAACCAAATAATTAAATTTAAATAATTAGAATCACAAGAGAAGTCAGGTCTTCTTGAGGGCTGGGAATAAGGCCACCAGAGCTTTTGGTCTATATTCAAGAGCTCTTGTCTCAGTTCATTAGATTTTACCAGAGTTTGGTTAAGTTCAGTGTCCACACCTGACGCGGTCTTCTTGCTGGGCTGTCTATACTGCTTTCAGATCTGCATGTGATCTGGGAACATTTCTGATCCTATCTGCACTTCTATAATGAATTGGGCACTTATTATTTCAGGTACCTAGGTAGATTTCCGCCTTGGTTACAAATCCCATCTGACAAATCATTTCGTCCTGTTCAACATATTCAGCGTCGCTCAGTCCCTTGTGCTCCCTATAATCACTCCAAATTAGGGTGTTCCTTGTGACTGAAGGACTCTGCTCCTGATGTCACTGCCTTTCAGTGTGTCCAGAAAGCTTTCACAGAGCGCACTGTCAGAGCCATCAGTCGCTCACCTCATCTCATCCTTCTGCCTGATACCCAGGGTTATTCTGCAACCCTGCCTTCCCAAGGAGCAGTAGTTAGGTCACATCAGTTCTTCCTGTCTCTGAACATGGTGTGTGATCATCAACTCAATGACTTCCACTCCTTTCCCCATATCAAGCGGAGTATCTTCCTTAAAATGCCAACTCTGGTAGAGTCCCAGGTTTGCCCCTGTATGGAACTTGGCCCCAATCACAGCAGAAAAATCAACAACCAGCCCTCAGGAGGCAATGTGAACCCAAAGGCCACAGAGCACCTGTAATGTTCTTATTATTCAGGCCTCAGTGGCTCCTGGCTTCCTCAGATCTTCCCATGCCTATGCACTGAACAACATCTCTGCTAATCTTTTTATATTCCCACACAGACTGAACTGCTATCATTTCGGTAGGATTTGATCCTGTGTATGGCGCAGAGAACGCTGTGATCAGGTAACTCACAAGTTTATATACTCACATTCCCCTTCATGAATGCCACATCTCAGACCTGTGGTGTGAGTGCAGAGGGATATCCCCACAGGGAGGGAGCACAGCATGCTGGCTAACCACACTCTCCTAACTCAGGCCTGTGCAAGTGTGTGGGTGAACAATTTTATATGTGCACACGTGTCTGAGCTGAAGGAAGCCCCACATAGGTAGGGAAACGTTATTTCAAGGTGTGTCTGTAAGGCTATGCCTGGAAAAGACTAGCATTTGAGGCAGCTGCCTAAATAAAAAGACCATAGGCACTCACGGCAGTGCGCCTGCTGAGTTCACGCAGTCTGTTGAGGGCCCCAATAGAACGAGAATGCCAAGTAAAGGTGGACTTGGTGCAGTTATTTAAGCTAGGACACTCATCTCTTAGATGTAAGCACTGAAAATTTACAGGCCTTCGCACTGATACTCTCACCATGTTCATTTGATTGCCCTGGAGAATGTGGACTAATAGTGAGTTTACGTTCTGTCTCCATTAACAAAACAAACAAACAAGCAAACAAGCCACCCCGTTCTAGTGCCTTAATTTTTTCCAAGTCAAATCTTTCAGCTGTGGCATGACCAAAAGCTACCAATAAGTTGATACCATAAGGGTTACGGTATCAGCATTTCAGTGGGTTGTCACCTGCTGTTTTGTTAGCAATAGGAACACGCAGCGTCCAATCTTCTCCTTACTGTTGTTGTTCAGTGCAAGTCTGGCTTGAGACCACTGTCTTGACTACCCATGTGTAACAACAACGTGAGTTTAAAACATTCCTGTGTTCCTTTAGGCATGACTAAGGAGGGTCAGAGACCAGCATCTGGAGATGGTAAGATCAGCTACCATGGAGGAGTCTTCACTCTTTTGCTTAGTTTTATTACCAGTGGTGGAAGTCGTAGTAGTCTTATCAGAAGAATAGTGTTGAAGTCTCATCAATTTTCCATTGAAAAAATAAAGCCCAATGGAGGCAGTGCCTGATTATGTGGCCTTGTACTCATGGTAATCCTCTGCCTCAGTTTCTTTGGTGCTGGGGTTACAGATGTAAGCCATCCAGTCTGGTCTTGAGAGTGAGAAACTTTTTGGTAAAGGGTTAGCAAAAGAGAAATCAATGACTTAGAATTATTTAAAACCCAGAGGCCTGGGTGTTGTGCATGGCTAAAGGGGAGGCTGAGCCAGCAGAGTTGTCATGATTCAAAGCTTTTCTGGATTTTATAGCAAGACCCCTTGTGTCTCAAAACAAGCAAACATCCTGAGGTTCCTGGGCTCTAGAGGCAGGCTCATGAGCACTTGAGTCCAAAGTCTGCTTTCTGTCTTGCAGTGATTTGACTGGGATCTTTTTCATACTCTTGTAGGCTAATTGGGATAATAAAGTCTCTTTTGTCTTTGCCATGGGGTAGGCTTAGACTTCGGTACAGTAGGGGATCCCCCACAAACATTCAATGAAGACTCACTGCATGTTATTCTTTGTTAGTAAATATTTGGTTGCTTTATAAAATATGCCAGATGATAATCAAGATAAAATGGAAGTGTGGTGTTTGGTGGAAACGAGAGGCTCTTGGCTTAAGAGACTTTGGTGCATGGGCCATTGGCCCTAATGCTTTTAGTCATCTTACAAGACAGCCTAGCCTACCATGCTGGGAGTGCACAAAGAAAGAAAGCTGCTTGCCTCATGGCAGCAAGGCAGCAAAAGGACTGGTGTCCCATGATCCCCTTGAAGAACAGACCACCAATGACCAGAAGATCCTCTCAAAGCTGACCTGTACAGAGTGCCACCCTTCCTGCTCACTCACTTTCTTCTGTTGTGACACGAGTGTCAAAATGTGGCTCTTTCCTACCCACAATGTTTTTGGAAGGAGAGTGGTCACCAGTGGAGAGGATTCACTGATACTCAACACAGATCCTGCTGCGCAAAAAAAAAAAAGCATTCCTCTGAAGAGAGAACCCTGCAGAAATAAATGACCTGCTACTGTGCGGCCTCAGAACAGTAAGAGTTTGGCCTCTTGAGTTACAAATATGAAACATGACAAATAGCTGTGCTAAAAGAGATTGGGTACTTCCTGGAGAACAAAATCGAGTTCTTCAGGTGACCGCTGCATCTTTAGAACCTGCTGGTCGAACAGGCCAATAAAGATTTATGGGGCTAAGGCAGATAGTCTGAAAAAGCCGAAACACACTGGCTTGCTTCTATAACAGTGGGAAACAATATGAGGGGGGAATGTTAGGACAGCCATCTATGAGTGAGAGAATACATGGGATGATTGCAATGAGTCACAAAAGAAAATCCATTGCAATGTCATGCAAAAAAAAAAATATATATATATATATATGCTCTTACAACCCATAGGATGTTTGACATCCCTGATTCTTCAGAAACTGAGTATAGGATAACATTCCAATGTCTAAGACATCCATGGCTGGGAGCATGTGGCCTCGGTATGTGCTGTGCCTCCATTAGTTTCTGATAAATAAAAAGAGGCCAGCAAAGTAGTTTGGTGATCATATCCAGTTCAAAAAAAAAAAAAAGCAAAAACCCTCATGACATGAACTACCTGGAAACCTACCAGCAGGTTGCAGGGGCATAGGCAGCACAGCCATATCCATGGACTTTTCATTTTCCACCAATGATTTTCACTCTCACACATCTAAGTGTCTCAGTGTTTATAGTTTTCTGTGTTGCTTGCTTCCATCGCCTTTATATGCTTGTGTTACGTAGCTTTCCCATGACAGTGACAACATTCCTGACATAGACAATGGAGGGTATGGAAGATTTAGGCTCAAAGTTTCTGAAAAATCAGTCTGCAATTTCTTTACCACACGCCCTCAGGTTGAATGTCATTGCACTGGGGTGGGAGAGAGAGGAGGTACCTTCCCAGTGACTAGAACAGCTATTCTTTATGCTTGCCTTGATGATCCTCGAACTTGGATAAAACACACTTGACAATTTCAAGTTAGACAAAGCCAAAACAGTGATATCCATGGGTAGGCTTGAAGGTGCTTACAATGTCCAAACACAGTGTTGGACAACTTAGCATAGAAGAAACCAAGACTTATTTTTTTTTAAATATGGAAATAGTGTATAAGTTGAAGCTTCAGTGGTACAGTGAAAAATGCAAATAAGACTATTTCCACAATCACATGACACAGACACTGAACTGTCAAGGAAATAAAAGCTTTCCCTTCACTGAACAACATTATCTCCTTGCCTTGTATGACCTGGATAGAGAGCCCAAACTGTTGCATGTTTTATTTAAGCAACTTAAATGGCCCAGTGTTGATATTAACACACTTTGATATGACTAAATTTTTAAGCACCCAGTTTCCAAGACTTAGAAGAGTCCTATAGCCAAAGACTGTCTGTCTGTCTGTATGTCGAATATTTACCTACCTATCTATCTGTATCTCTCCCTCCCATCCCCTCGTATGTGGACGGGATGTGCGCATTGAAGAAATAAACACAAGATTTCAGTGTGTTTTGTTATGTGGAAAGTAGCATGTTCCAAATAGGAAGGCATAAATGAAACTGTCACAAAAGCCAAAACATGAAATAGTTTCAAGCTAGAAAAGTATAGTTTGGTATTTTGTTTTGTCTTGTTTTGCTTTTTCACAAAATAATAGAGGATAGACTAAATTAGTCACAACAGGTATAGCAATATAGATAGAGGCATGATACTTGTGACTTAATTTCATCACAATTGGCAAAGAACACACACACACACACACACACACACACACACACACACACTTAATGAAATTAAACAAGCAAAACAGAAAGTCTGGAAAATTCACCAGTAGTGATAAATTGTGTCCCAAGTCCATGCTGTTGAGACCTGTTCTTCCACTCATCACATTAAGACTGTGTTTAGACTATGATAGACTCCATGTCACAGAAATGAGGGAAAGTCTAAGAGCACACACTGAACTTTTTGGAAGCAATTAATAGCAAAAATGTAAATTTCTTGAATCACTTAGTTTAGCAATTCGAGGTCCTTATTTAAATATGTTAAGGAATAGACAGAGCTTCCAGAAAGATGGTGTTTATAATGCAGAGGAGTTAGAAAGGGCTCAAACAGTCACAGATCCTGATTAAATTGAAGGTCATTCATGAAGTAAATATTAGGGAAAGTGTTCATGGGAGAATAGTAAACATACACAAAGATTATTTTCTTTCATACTGTAATTGTTTAGAGAGAACTTTTGTAGAGTTATTCATGTTATGTTTGTGTGAGTGAGTGTAATGCCTGCATAGATGTTTATGCACCACGTATGTGCCTAGTACCTGTGGAGTTCAGAAGCAGGTGACAGACAGATCTCCTGGAACTGGAGTTATGGGTAGTTGTGGGCCACCATGTGGATGTTGGATTCTGAACTCAGGTCTCCGGCAAGGGCAGCCACGGCTTATAGCCCTTGAGCTAGCCTGACATTTTGTAATAGTTTTAGCATATTTTCATAGTACAAATTTTATTACCTTATATAATTTCATGATTTCCTATTTCTCTAAATAAATGTCTGCAGTTGTTAGCTGGTGATAACGAGTGTCAGAGAGAGGGACGAGGCCAGTGGCGGTAAGACTCCAATGTTTAAATGCTGGGTGTTAGGGTCTGATTTCAGACTTAATTGACTTCATATTTCCACAATCTGAAAATCAGGACCATCAGGGTATTTACATATTTACTCCAAAAAAAATCTGTTCATAAAGACCTTTAAGTTGATAAAGCAGCTCTGTACACGTAAGATTCCATAACACCACCATGAGGGGGGAAGCTGGAATTGATCTTATCAGCCATTCACCCATAAAGGAGTCTCTCAGCTCTGTCCCCATATACATGATAAACTACACAGCAGCCATTGTGCCCTGGTGCCATGGCTTCTGGGAGAGCCTCGCTGGTTTCAGTTCCGCACCACAGCTGGTTGGGGCATGTTTCCGACACTTACAGATCAAAGAGCAACCTGCATTGCATTTCTGTGAACACCCACACGCCGCTTCTGGAGTGCTTCTCCCAGCAACAGAGACAGAAAAACAGAAAAATAAAATAAAGCAGCAAATGTGCCCCCCCACCCCCGACATCCCCACAGAACACAGGCTTGGACATTGGAGTCTGCTTTGCACAGGAGAGAAGTTTCACAGCAGCCGAGTGTTCAGAAAAGGCACAGAGAGACACCAGGCACAAGGCGTGACTGTCACCCCACCTCTTTTGTTTGTTCTCACCCCTAACAATAAGTGTGTTTCTCCGCTTTTGGCTTCAACCTGTACCTGCCAGCCAGAGACCCTAGGTCGCACCGTGCAGAAGGGTATGTCAGTAAAATAAAGGTCTTGGTTAAAAGACTTGGTATTTCAGGTATATAAATCTCTTCTCTTTCCTCGCCCACTTTGAGCGCTTTCCCATGGAAATCATCAAACTCTGAGGAAGGTAAGAAGTAGTTTTTGCAGTTAGACCTTAAGGTTGGATGCCCTGTGATCCCGCTGTGGGAGATGTTATAAGAAAGGAAGAAAAGAGGCTAGAGGATGGCTCATCCAGTAAGAGTGGTTGATGCACATTGATGCACAGGGGTCAGGGTTCATGGATCCCCACATTGAGGCGCTCACAGGGCCTGTAACTCAAGCACCATGGGATCTGAGGCCCGTAGCATCCTTGGGCACCTGCATTTGCATGCACATACCACTCCAACACATAATTAAAATAAAATAACTCCATATGAATATAATATATTCCCATATCTCATCTAAAGGCTTTAATTTATCCTGGAAAGTTCAAAATCTCCCACATGAGTTCCAAGATGGTACCAACAGTGCACATATGGTCTTTCTTTGTTTGATACATTAAGAAAATAAATTATGATACAATCTATCTTAACCTTGACCCTAAATAATTTCACAAGTTAAAAAAAATACATGAACTGGGCATCACATTAGCTATAAAAATTATTTGCAAGTGAATTCAGTATTTGTATACAACAGTGTTGTGAAGGCGAAGAGTTCCTGGATTTTCTTCTCCCAGCATTCATTATCAATTTTTCAATCTTTTGGAGTCCCCTGGTTGTTTCTCACTAAATCTGCACTTAAAAAGAAATATGAGTACTTAAAACAGCAAAACACCTTGAGGGCAAAATAAAGCTCTTTGAATTAAGTAGGACAGTGTAGACACAAGACACAACAGTGTAGCTGAACATGTGAGCTCCCCTTCCCAGGATCAGTACGGCAACATTTCTGGTTTATCCAAATATCAGGACAAATTTAGTTTGTTACGATATCACTGTAAGATACTGTATGGAGGTAACTCGTAGGTGTGTTTTTATCTCAAACTGAATGCCAAATACTACTACCTCTCTGAAGTGGTACTGAATACTCCAAATCCAGTCACGTAAGAGGAGGAGGAGGAGGGTTGTGAGTTCAAGACCACCCTCAGCTGCATCATGAGACTGCCTCCAAAATACTTGTAAATGAGGTGATGGGTTTGTTAGGTTGAAATGTTATTTGAAAAGTCTGCACATATTGGAAATAGTATCATGGTTCCATATACAACAGATGTTTCATCCCTCAGTGCTGTTTGCCCGTCTCGACTCTCCATCACTTCTCCCCCATCCCCTCACCCGCCCGCCGCTTACTTCCCACCTTCTATTGAGGCTGCTGTTGCTGAGGCAGGGTCTCCTGTGTCACTTAGGCTGCATTGTAACTCACAATCCTCCTGCCTCAAACTCCTGATGATATCATAGCTGTGTATCTCCATGTCTGGCATTAGGACTTCCTGGTTTCTGCTTTTTCAAATCTACTCTCTCTCTCTTCCAACCATACTGCAATTTTTTCATAAGTCATATGATCTGCTTTATGGTAAAGACTCTGGCTACCAGTGGCCTTTGCCCTGGTGCTTCCAATTAAGCAGTTACTCAAGGACTGTTGCTGCCCTCCTCCTATCTGCTCTATCAGGATTAAAGTCATCAAAAATATTTCATCAGGGCTAGTGAGGTGGATCACTGTGTCAAAGTCTCTACCACCCACCACGTCTGCCAACCTGAGCTCAATCTAGAGTCCCGTAGATAATTTAGAGAACTGACTGTCTCTAAGTGTCCTCCAACAACCCCAGGAGTACACACATGGGTGTGTAACACACGCACACACACACACACACACGAAACACACAGACTTACACAAAGAGAATGAGTGTGGGGAGAACAAGTAGAAAGATAAAATGTAAGAGCATTTATCACTATTTCATCTGTCTTGGATATGATTTCTACCTTGTTCTTTAAGCTCCTTTTCAACACTGGCTTATCTAACGTGTCTCATCTTTTGAAAACAAAACTAATGAAAGTACTTGTCTCATATGCCATAAAGATTCATGAGTTAATTTTAATGTTTATAAATTCAAAGGGCATTGAAAAATAAACAAGTAGAGTAAGGGTATAGTCAGTAGTGTAGCTTAGAGGCAGGTCACTTTCTTAGCATATGTTTGACCCACAACATCTCCAAAATAAACTCAGAATATTAAACACAAATTTTAATACACTCTTCAGACGAGAAGGATCACCATCTGTTCCTATGCTACTGTTGTCATCTTAGAATTTTTCCTTTTCCAGACTACTAACTAAACTAAGAACAAAAGAAGTGGCACTTCAACGGAACGATTTCCCAATCTACTTCTTAAGCTATGAACTATAACCCTCCACAAAACCTTTCTACTCATTGTCAAAATGGAACGTATCTTTCTAAATTTTCCTATTTTGTCATTTTCTTTTTGTTTGTACTCTTCAGAAATGCTTTTGTTGTGTTAGACCATATTCAGTCTTCAAAAAGGGACATTTACTAAAATGTGTTAACATTTTAGTAAATGTCCCTTGTGTTCTAATTTTTAAAAAAGGAAAAAACAACAGAGAAAGAGAGAAGGGAACATATTGAACACGTTGAGGATGTTGATGAGGTAAATATGGGGGGGGGTTGGAAGAAGGGAAATGGGAAGTAGACATGTTCATATTTTATTGAATGTTTGTCAAAATTTCAAAAACATAACTTACAACTAAATGTGCATGTGTTGTTTTAATCCCACATGGGATGAGGCAATTTACTTAAATTTCCTTTCTCTATGTACTTACAATGCAGATGTGTAGATGCTGGGTGCCAAAGGACAGGTGAGAGTAAAGACATAAAAATAAAGAGGTTTGACTTGCTTTACTCAGAGTGGATCCCTAGTGAAAGATGATTGCATGATTCCATTTTGAGGCTTCACTATGTCACACTTAGTCTCTGGAGGACTTTCCCCTTAGCTTCTTTTCCCTTATCATCTCACTAAGAGAGCTCGGTATCCTAAGGGGATTGGTTTCAGAGTTTCCTGTGTTTTCTCAAATCCATGGAGGCTAACGTTCCTTATATGAAAATGTTCTGGTACTGCATGGAGGATTTGCACATGGCCCTGCACGCTATCGGACACTGCAGGTCAATTACAACACCTATCACAGTGTGACTAGTTACTGAACTCAACAGTGACGTGCAAAGAAACAACTTCGTGTCTTCAGGACCAACAATTTTTCCCAAATGCTCTCATCTGTAGTTAGTTTGTTCTGTAGAGGAAGAACACATGAACACAGAGGGTGAACCATTTTTTGAAAGAAGCCTGTTTCTCAACAGACTCATGCTCACTAATCTTAGGAGCACTTATTGTGATAAATTAATCAGAAGAAATGCATTCATTTCCAATGAAAATATTTGGGGGTAATAGGGAGACTAGTTGCATGGCTTCTTATAACAAAGTGTGTGGTCACCTAAAAACATTGAGGTCAGGAACACAAAATGATGTCCTAGGAATGGTTTCCAGATCTTAGATTAAAGGGAGTTTTTGGGTTAATGGTTGGTGCACTGGTAAAGGAAAATCCTAGTTATGACATGAGCTTACTGAATGTTTACTTAGGATCCTGTTACTACTTTTGAAGGGAAAGAGGAAGGAAGGTCGACCAGCAATCAGATTACTGTCAATAGAATGTAATAAATTGAATTTGTGGATGTTTTGAAACTTGGGAATAGAGCAAAATGACTACAATAAAGGTTACAATGGTGTGTAGAAAATAATAGGCCAATGAAAACAGCAAGCTCTTCTTAGGAGGTGAAGAATAAAAGCAAGGGTCTGGAGGTGGATAATTAGAGTAAAGTTCATCTGAGTGATACTGGGTGAAGGCTCACTTTTCCCCTACAGTCCAAAATGAGAAAATGCGGTTGATACTCCGTTGTCACTGAAACAAACGTTGCACTTTGCAGGCTATTAACTACCATCGCCCAGCTCACGACACCCTCTGATTTCATGAGTTTGCCCAAGCTGTGCCCGAGAGTTCAAGGCTTTATGGTCTCTTTCAGCCTAATTACGAAGGTGCACGGCCCATGCGGTTAAACAATATAGTGCATGATAAAGCTCTCCAAGAGTCTCAATGCAAGGCAAGCGCAGCACGTGGGTTAATGAAAACCTGGGAAACTTTGCGAGCAAACCCTCAAAAAGGTAATGAGGAGGCATGTACTCATGGCGTGTGGATTGGAGGCAGAAGTTAAGGAAGGAGTAAGCTGGGACTAACTTTCTCCAAGAGGTGTGACTACTGGATTGATTACAGTGACTGCCCTAGGAAGTGACATGACCTCAGGCATAAAGGAATAGGCTTTATGAGCATGCGCTGGGTCCAGGCAGACACGTTCAGATACTCAGAAGCACAGGTGTTGTTCAACATCCCCAGTCCAAGAAAGCTTAACCTCTTAAACCTCACTAAGTTATCACTACAAAGTAGCTCCAACCCCGACGATCAGCTGTCAAAGCAAAGCAGCCAGTTTCCAGTATACAACACAGACCGCCAGCATAAAGCTGCCTGCTGTCAGTCAAAGTCTAGGTGGAAAGGTTTTTGATCTCCGGGACTAAGCTGAGACCGATTCAAACCTTCCATTTCAGAGCCCTGGCACTTCTCAAGGAGTCCCCATGGGTTCCTCGGCAGCTTCAGTGGGACGTTGTCATCTCAGTGGTGTGTGTAGCACAGCCGCCCAGACATGAAGTGTCCTACATTAGAATCATTTGCTGCCTATGTTATGCCTTGTCTCTCTCTCTCTCTCTCTCTCTCTCTCTCTCTCTCTCTCTCTCTCTCTCTCTCTCTCTCTCTCTGTCTCTGTCTCTCTCTCTCTGTCTGTCTCTCTCTCTCTGTCTCTCTGTCTCTCTGTCTGTGTGTCTCTCTGTTTCTCATAATGCCTATCTATGTACATTTGCATGCACTTTGATTCATAGAAATCATGACCAAGTAATTTCAGAATATTGTCACGGAACCCTTGGAGGAACAAACATAGCCTTATGTGCTGGACCCCATGGCCCCTTGATCCACACTGCTCACCCTCCCTGACTCCAGCATCCCTCCTTCGGTGCTTCTGCACACAGCCAAGGCCCCCAGGAAGCTTCTTAAGCATCTTCACCTTTCATGTCCCCACAACTCTCTATTGTTGCTGGCAGACATTTAACCTTCTCTTTGATCAAACTATGGCTTTTCCCTTACAAACAAGGCATATTTCTACCTAGGATACTTTAATTTTTCTACCAAGTTATCATCATGTCTTCTTGAGCACTCCAAATACGAGGAAAATATAAAGATTGGGAGGTAGTCTGTGTCTGTAGAAATTTTAGGATGCTTTTCAAAAGAGTAGAAAGGAGAGAACAGTCTATACGAGATGAGAGAGATGCAAGGGGAAGCTTAGATTTTCTTGGTGACCTGCAGGTATTGCTTAAAAATCCCAAGCTCTCCAGAAGAAATGAATTTTTCTGCTTTCTTACTTCACCTTTGGGTTACATGGGGTCATTTTCTCTGTGTGTGTTCTCTCTCTCTCTCTCTCTGTCTCTCTCTCTGTCTCTCCATATGTGTGTGTGTGTGTGTGTGTGTGCGCGCGCGCGCGCGTGTGTGTTTTCTCAAGCACCTTCTTCTGCTACTGATTCTGTTTTCAGAGTTGGAGATTTCTCTGCTGTTACCTGTTGCACCTCAGATTTCCCCCTGCCTATTAATTCTTAAACTGACAGGGAAAACAAACCCAATTTAGACCCCTACAGTGTATCAATAGTAATAGGCCCAGAAACACACTTACTATTTGTTGCTTGGTTTATGACTTTGCAATTCATGTGTTCTAGGCAAGCGCTCTCCTACTGACCCATGCTCTAGCCCATTGAGAACTGTTTTATGTTTAAACAAAGATATCTGTCAGTTTACAATATATGAAGTCCCTGTTAATGGGATAAGAGAATGGGCTAACTCCTCCTCTACCTGCACTTTCTCGTCTGCAAAACACAATCAGTACCACACTTATGCAAGGCTGCTGGGTGGAACACAAACTCTGAGCGAATGCAAAGGGGCTTTGTATATAGTGGGGACTGCATTGAGCTCTCAACTAGCTTTGTAATTGGCCGGTAATATCCTTGGTTCGGAATGTGAAGCTGCACTACCCTGCGCTAAGCATTACTGTCTAGCTTGGTTCCGTTGGTGGGTACTAGGAATTTAAAGAGATAACATCCCTTTAAAAAAAAGTCTTCCAGTCATTGTGAGAGTATCATTGATGAGGGAGAGAGCGGGACCCAGCCTCTCTGTCCCTTCTCTTTCCTATCCTGCCCATGAGATGAACAATTAAGCTCTGCCAGGGAGATGCTGACCCTCCACCTGAGGCCCAAAAGTCACAATTCCATGTAACTATAGGATAGAACCTCCTACAGTATTTAAGGTTTTTACATTTGCATTTGAAAACTGCAAGTGATTTCACAATATACATCAAAAAATTATAGAAATGTATTTGACAAGCATATAGGGTCAAAAGGCTGCATGGCCAGTTGTTTAGGAATATTCCAACAACTTATAATTAGAAAATCAGGCAACAACTGACTTTAGTTTTCTTTAAAATAAATTTATGCAGATGCTTTTGTTTTGTAAAATGTGTCTGTGCATCTGTATGTGTTTCTTTTTCTTTCTTTTTTTTGCCATTTTTTTTCCTTTTGGTTGTTGGTTTTGAACTATTACAGTTTATTCATTTTTGTTTTATCTTATTTTATTTGACTTCATTTTTATTCCTTAGATGCCTCTTTATTTTTTAATGAGAGACAGGATGTGTGTGGCTTCTTATGGGGGGATGATGGGGGAGAACTTGGGGGCACTTAGGGAAGGGGAAATTGTAACCAGAATATACTGAATGAAAAAAAAATCTATTTTCCATAAAAGCAAAATGTTATTATTTTACAGTGATATTGTACATAATTTCATCTAATTAAAGACTAGGTGGTCTACGGCTTCAGTTTCTAGCCTGTATTCTGCTCAATACTTTCCCCCAATTCCCCTTTTGAAATTTGTAGAATTATTTTAGCTCACTATAGCACCTCAGATTTCTCACTGCCTTTTCAATCACTATGAGTAGAAAGTATTTTCCTAAAATATTTAACAAAGTTTCATAACATTTTAAAATGTGTCTTATCTATAAATATATATCGTACATGATCCTGACCAAATATTTACTGTCACATGAGTCACCTTTTACTATGCTGGTTGTCCTTCTTGATGGTGACATAAGAGTTATATAAATACATTTAAATTACTGAGATGGAGAAAGCAGTACAGCTCGATGGCAATTTCTGCCTCTTCTCGTTAATTATACGCTTTCAAGAAGTTGGTGCGGAACAGTTGTTTCAAAGAGTGGGGTAAGAAATGCTGTCAGCAGCCACTCCTGAACCATGTGTATGTCACCCCCAAGTAATGCAGGGAACTGCATACCTGAGACACTGCCCATCAGATAGCAGCTTTTGATTTATTTCAACTACCTTTGATCACACTATTTGAAAAACAGTCCATGCTCACAGTGAACGGGGCACTGTGGGACAAATACCAGGCTGGGATGTAGGACACACTATGGACTAAAATGGCAAGCTGCCCTCTAGAGACAGTTACTGCATGGACTTGTCTTCTTAGACACTGGCTTTGGTTGTTTTGTATGCCAGGTATGGGCCCAATGGTAGTATGGCCATCTCTGCCTTCAGCAGCACTTTGTGAAATACCTCAGCTACCTCATGAGCACAAACTCTGTTTCAGATTCTACAAAAGGCGCTTGCAGTAGTAAGAATTGGTTTTTCAGCTGAAAGTGATTCCCCTTTAAACTAGACCCAATAAAAGGAAAGCAGAGTGCATTTTGTTGGGTCAGCACCTGAGAAACCTACAAGTAGATATTTGAAGGCCCAGTGGCTCAGCCACAAGCCTTCAGCTGCCGTCTCCACTCATTGGCTTGGTTTGGCACTGTTCTCCATGCAGTCTCTGTGTGTGACAGACAAAACACCAGCCCCTCTGAGTAGCAATTCTAGCAGGGAACAGCAGTCTTGTCCCATCATCTACAGAGCAAGCGATCTCTTCCTCCATGAATTACTGGCCTGCCCACAAAGCATCCTTTGGCACTAGGTCGACTCCTATAACTGGGAGATAGAAAAACCATCTGAGCATCTCTACTACAAACACAGGGATACAGGTTTTGTTTGTTTTAGGAATTCAGAGAAAAGAACAGAAATAATGCTGGTCAATTACACCTTCAGACCAGCATCATATACCTTGGTCGCAAAGATGTTAAGCAAAGACCAAACCCTTTCATTCCTAAAAAGACATTTAGAAACAGACACACACACACACACACACACACACACACACACACACACACACACACACACTTAGTAAACTTAGTAAAGTTTGCGATAGGCATCCCAGTGAGATCCCACAGTTACCACTTACTATCTCCTTCAACTGCAATTTTTCTTCCACTCTCAGAATAATGTATGGGCCATGCTGCCTGTGAGCATGCGTGCACAGTTGTCTCCTGATCAATATCAACATAGTAAAAAACTGTAGGTCAAAGGCTCCAGAGGGCATGGTGGGTTCCAGGACAGTGTTGTTGAAAACTCAGAAGAGTTTGTATTTCCTGGATAGAGCTGGAAAATATCATCCTGAGTGAGGTAACTCAGCCGCAGAAGGATATGCACGATATATACTCACTTATAAGCAGATATTAGCCACATAATACAGGATAATCATATTACAATCCGCAGACCTTACAAAGCTAAGTAACAAGGAGGGCCCCAGGGAGGATGCTTAACTCTCCTTCAGAAGGGCAAATAGAATAGACACTGGAAGCTATTGAAGAGAAGGAACAGGATTGAAACCTATCATAGTTGTCCTCAGAAAGACTCCACCCAGCAGGGGATCCAAGCAGAAGCTGAGTCTCACAGCCAACTTTGGGCAGAGCACAGGGAGTCTTATGGAAGAGTTGGGGAACAGAAGAACCTGGAGAAGACAGGAGCTCCACAAGAAGACCAGCAGAGCCAACAAACCTGGGCACAAAGGGACCAGCAGAGACTGATGCACCGAACAAGGACCATGCATTGAGAGGACCTAGATGCCCTGCTCAGATGTAGCCAGTAGGCAGTTCAGTCTCCACAGGAGTCCCTTAGTAAGGGACGCAGGGGCAGGGGTTGTCTGTACCATGGGCTTTGTTGCCTGCCCTTTGATCACTTCCCCCTGGCGGAGTACCTTACTAGGCCACAGAGGAAGAGGATGTAGGCAGTCCTGATGAGACTTGGTAGGCTGAGGTTAGTTGATAGAGGAGGAGGGCTTCCCCTCTCTGACGACTGGAGGAGGGGCATGCATGGGGGCTGGGGTGGGGAAGAGAGAAGGGGAGAGACCTGGAAGAGAGGAAGGAGGGGGCTAAGGTTGGGGTGTAAGGTGAATACATTTTTAGAAATCAATTTAAATTGAAAAAGAAAAAGAAAACTCAGGGAAGGGAAGAGGGCTGCATTTCCTCTCAAGGGAATTTGGCTGTTCACTGAAACCTCAGCATCATCTAAAGAACCACATGGCATCGTAAGTGGTGACTGCGGTCTGTAATTTACGTTTCGTTCTTCTTAGCAGTTTTGCACTTCCTGACTCTCATCCAGGAGCACTTCCGACCCTGACCAGGCAGACATCCTGCTGATTCTTGCCAGGAGTAGACCCACCCACGGATTCGCACAGGCAGGGTGAATCCATGGCTTCACTAACAGCATATCAACCCTCAAAGAAAAGAAACAAGAGGATGAGAGCAGCATGTGTGCATATAGGTGAGGGACCTGTGGCCTGCTCTTATTGATATTTTCAGATTAAGAGAACTGTAACAGTTTCCCAGATTCCTAAATTTGTGTGCTTATATGGGTTCTATTTAAGAACACAATGTATTCATTTTTTTTTCATTTTTTTTTTGTTGAGTTTGTACATGCAGGCAATGCATTCTGATGAAATTCAAGCTCCTTCACCTTTCTATCTCCCGCCCACTTGCCCCTAATTTCATTTGCTCTGAAAACAAAAACAAAAACAAACAAACACCAACCACTCCTACTCTGCCCCTCAAAAACCCTACTAAGGTCACTCAGTGCTACCTGTACGCGCATGTGCACAGTGTAATCTATTCAAAGAATAAACATCTCTCAGGGGCCCCACGTCTGAGGAAAACTGGCTCTCCATGCCTCGGCAGCAGCACCCATCAACTGTTCTTCAGACAGGAGTGGCATTTCGTGAGGCCCAGGACCCCCACCCATGTTGGGATTTTGGCTGGTCTGACTTTCCTTTGTCTTTGTGAGGGTGCAGCTTTATGGCTTGTTATCTTTTTCTTTCTCTAGAAATATTTTCTTTAAGAAGTTTATAGATCACAACTACTTCTGCTTTTATTTAGCCAAAAAATAAAATGACTTGGTTTTGCCTATAATTTCACAAGATATTTTCAATGATGTCAAATTGTAGGCCAGTTCTAGTAAAAACCATGAGTAGTAAAGGTCAAGAAAATTCTGGTGACCAGCATTGGAATTTTTTTTCAGCATTTTCAGCGGCCCTGGATCTTTTGGCCTGTACTGTTTCTCACAAGAAGTCTCCTCTTATGTCCTTGCTCTTCTTTCCTGTGTGACATGATTGCAACTGTTTCTCTTTACAGTGAGGTTATCACCAGCTGGCCTAGGCAGTACATCTAACTTTTCTATTTAATCAGTGTTTCCTTCTCCTGAAACATAATCTCTCTTGTGGATAGTTGGCTAAATTTTTTCTCAAGTTTTAAGAATTTCCCTTGGCTTTACACTATACCTTGAAATTTTTAAAATTTCACTTTTGTGTGTGTGTGTGTGTGTGTGTGTGTGTGTGTGTGTGTGTGTGTGTGTCCATGAAGGCCAGACAAAGATAGAAGAGCCCCTTGAAGTTGGAGTTACAGGCTACTGTGAGCGCCTGAACCTGGGTACTGAGGACTAAACTCTGATCAGTGCAGTCAGAACTGGGCTGTTTTATTTTGTCATTGTTCTGGTGAATTTTTATGTACCCTATTCTCAAAATACTTAGAGCCACATTTTGTGAATCTTTCACCTGGATTCCCTGCCTTCAAAATTTCTTAACATTTATCACAAAGTAATTCAGACATGCAATTCCTACCAGTATTGCGGATGTCTCTTTTCTTTCCTGCTCCTGATGAAGTCTCCTGTTGGGTGAACACACACACACACACACACACACACACACACACACACACACACACACTTCTATCATCCTCAGGCACATGTAAGGCCATGTGCATGAGACTGAAGAGCAACATCCTTATTTGCATCTTTTCACCAGTGGATCCTGGTTCTTGACAATTTACCCAAAGGGTAATGAATTTGCCCAGACCCATGGTGCAGGCTCTTCTGTGGCCTTCTTTGTCTATTGGAGTGTACCAATTAGAAACAATAGCTAAACAAAACACTCAACTTTCGGCCTAATGTTGCCTTTAATTTTTTTTAACTTAGTAGAGATTGGTATATAGTAGGAGCAAAGAAGAAGATGAGAATTAAAATCCTTCCCTAATGGTCAAACATTTTACTAACTTAATTAAAAAAAAATGCCACATCATTTCCTTGAACACAGAGTGGAGTCTGGACCAATGAGACATCATGCTAGGACTTTGTTTTGTGTTGTGATTTGGAAATGTTTTCTACACGTTGCTTATCACTCCGTCAGCTTCTTAGAGTACCGAGGCTCTAGAGGGAAAGGCAGCACACATGCATTGTTTTCACACAGGATATCAGCAGGTGCAGAAACTTGGCCCCGCACTCCACCCAGCACAATGGTATTTCATCAGGTGTGGGTTTCTAGGTTACTCAGTTTTTTTTTCAGTTTGTTTATTTTTCTTGGATTTCACCTTTCTATAAAAGCTTCCAAACAAGCCAATCCTTTCTTCTATCCACTTGCACAGTTTGGCAGAGTCGTTGAGAATTGCGTGAGAATAAATTTCTGTATTGCTGGAAATTTTTTCTTAAGGGGTGTCCTGCATGGTTCCTCCCAAGCCATGGACAGTCGCCTGCATCTGCAGCTCTTCATGATCCAGGTGTGATTGTTATCCATGGCACTTTTATTTACGAGCCTAGGTAATCATAAGCAAATGTTAGTGGCTCTAGAACATGACTTAATAGGAGCAATGTTGAACTTGTAGTTAGAGTCCTTTGTCTCAGTTCTAGTACTTTCTACATGAGTCACTGAGAACTCTCTCTTATGTGGTCCTCACTCTTATTTTTTAAATGTTGTGGTTCCTCCAACAAGTAAATGGACTGATGCTTTTATATCAAATGCAATAAAATGTCAGTGTCTTATGTTACAGCTGCTGTTCAAGTTTGAAGCATCCCCCATAAGCTCACTTGGTCCGAGTCGATGGTGCTATTTGGGAAGGCTGTGGAATCTCTAGGATATAGGGCCTGGCTAGAAGAAGTGAGTCACTGGGCTGATCTGGAGGCTTCATAGCTGAGCCTCATTTCCTGTTCACTCTCAGCTTCCTGAACGTGGATGCAATGTGACCAGCCAGCTTCCTGCCCATGCCACTCTGCCTTCCCAACCTGCTGCCATCATGTCTCTACATCATGACTCAATGAATTCCTTAATTGCAAGCCAAAAGCAGAACAAACAAATAAACAAAAAAATATACAACTCAACTTTTTCTCCCCTAAGCTGCCTGTATCAGGAAATTTCATCATAAGGAACAGTAATAGACAGAGTTGCACTGTGTGGAAGGAGGCAGCATAGAAAGATAAATATTGCATGGTCCAAACACTGGTCACAGGAAGGAAAATTTAAGATCATCATAAATAATTCCTCCCCAGCCTTCATTTTCATCATCAGAGCATCAGCTGATTTTCTTTAGCATTGGGTAATCCTAAATGCCTCCAAAATATGAAAATTGGTCAATCTGATTCTGTTAACATTGTAAAAGCTATTTGTTTCATATTAACATATCAAATCATGTTTTATTGAGTTTGTATTGGCAAATATATTAATTAACTATATTATTAAGGGTTATAGATCTATTCTTCTTGACACAGGGTTGTGGTAGATCGTTCTGGAATTTACTGTGTATCGCAGGGTGGCTTTTTGCCACCCAAATGCTGGGATTACAGGCATGGGTCCTCACATTTAACACTAAATCTACTGCAAGTGTAGCTTCAGTTTTCTCATCCTGCTACAGGCTCTGTGTTGTGGAATATTCTCTTTGTGATAAATTAAATGTCACTGGGAAAGAAAAAGTAATCATTTCATTTGAGCTATGTCAGCTAAATAGTTTTTAAACTATTATAGCACAGGTGATGGAAAGAAATGAGCTGTAAATGAATCAATTCATTTGTTGAAACAGAGATGAAAAATTAAATGACATCTGAAAATGCATCTTTTCTTTTTTTAAAAAAAAAAATGTCATTTAACCCTCACTTTTTGAGGGTTGTAAAATGAAGTCAGAAATTTCTCTCCACACATTGAAAAAATTTTTATAATGATAGACATAGAACATTTGGTTTAAAATTGAGTAATGCACAGTTTCAGAGTGGTAAATGTAGTAAGTGTAAATCTATTACATTTTGTGTTGTGTTATACACTCATAGTACTAAATATATGCTATTCTGTGAAGATACAGTTTATTTTTTATAAAATACTAAATCTATATTTACATCCACATGTAATAACATAACTCTAATCTGAAATATATCATAAATAAAGGATGTCTACTGTCTGACAACTTATGTATCAACAATTAAGATAAATCAAACAGGAATGAAATAAATACATTAACAAAAATCCAACAAATTGTACCTCTTATCACAAGTACTGCCGCCTCAAAGGAAAAGACACACAAAGCAGTAGTATCCCAAGAGTTAATACTGATGACAAGAACACACTGCAAAGTACAAAGGACTGTTGAAAAACAAACCAAGATATAGTTTAAAGAGGAAATACAAAGGCTTATCAATGCATCATTTTTTTTTCCTCTTGGAAAAGTGTTTAGTAATTTATTTCATTTTGTTTTTGAGACATGGTTTCTCTGTGTAACCTTGGCTGTCCTGGACTTGTTTTGTAGACCAGGGATTCACCTGCCTCTGCCCCTCAGAGTGTTGGGATTACAGGCATGGGCCACTGTGCCAGGCTGTAAACGTTTAATTAAAATAGAATTGCAGTACTTTCCTCCATCCCTTTTCTCCTTTAAGTCCCTCCCAGGTAGCCTCCCTTTAGCCATTGCTGATTCATATCCCCATTCTCAACTCGATAGCTTCTTTATACTTTATTATTGTTGTTATATATAATCATATATAATTATAAATTATAAGTATATAATTATATAGTTTATGTGTGTACATTAAAATCACACACATTTTACAGAGTGAATTTTTGTTGTTTATGTGTATATGATTTCCTGGTTGACAAATTTGTACCCAGCTCTGGGTTTCTATGATTGCCTTCATCTGCTGTAAAGAGAAGCTTCTTCAGTGAGGGATGAGAGCTACACTTCTCTATGGGTTTAAGGATAAAAACTAGGATGCATTAAGGAATTGTAGTGTATAAACCAGTGGCTGCAATAGATTTGTTTTCTATAGTTAGTTCATGGCCCCCCATGGCTCCTGGAACTTGGTTCGATTTCTAGTATAAGGCATGGATGCCCTCATGTTGGGTATGTGTGCCTTATGTTCAGTTAGAGGGCTGTTGGTTACCACCAACATGTAAGTGCCAGTTAATACACCTTTACAGATATCTTGCTGCAGCAGTCATTATTGGGATTCCTAGACTTGCCGCTGGGCATAGCATTGCTCACCTTCTTTGGCAACTTGCATAGTGTTTTCTGGTTCCATGGGAGCTAGATGGCAGGAAGGAGACTTTCAGGTAAATCCGACTCGAGTCATCTGCATCCCTTGTCCTAAATGTGTGGTATCTCTGTGAGGCAACCAAGGGCAGCAGCTATACTCTATATCGTTAGGGGAGCCACTTGGACTACCCCAGCTAACATCGAAAAGGAAGTCTCGTGTGCCTCGTATGGGGTTTTCATTAGTCTATGCTTCCTGTGAGGAACATTGTCAGCCCAATGTGTGTGTGTGTGTGTGTGTGTATGCGTGAATGTCTATGTCTCTGTGTGTGCACATATTTATGTGTATCCTGTGTAGTTTTTTGGCAAATACGAAATAGTATGATCCTTTGATTAAAAAACAAACAAACTAGTGTTGTCTGTCCGTTGTTCTTCCTTCTCCTTCTGTATTGACTTCCTTTCCTCCTCTGCAGTTGGAGTCTCACTTTTCCCCCAGCTCCCACTCTGTATCACCTGTCACTTGCTATTCCTCTTCCAAGCCCCCACCCCAACTATGGCCTGTTTATACTTCCCTGGTTTCTGAGCTTAGCTTATGTTGCATATTCACATGTGAATATTTGTCACTGGAATCACATATCAGAGAGTATATGCCTTATCTGTATTTTTCTGGGTTTAGGGAACCTCAGTTGATATAATTCTTTCTAGATTCATCCATGCACCTTCCCATTTCATGACATCATATTCTTTACAGCTGAATCCTATCTCATTTCCTGTATGTACCACATTTTCATTATGTGTTCCTTTTGCAATAATTTAAAAGGGTAAAATACATAGAGATACTCTACAGTCCATTGAAACTATTCCAATTGGGGTCATTTAGTCATTATTCTGTCCAACAAATGCTATGAAATTCCCACTCAAGTTTCTGCCTTTGCAAACTCTGAGTAGGGAAATTAGTAATGAGCTCAACTCTCAGAATTTTATAAGTCATAAGGGTACAAATGAGGAAGAAAATCCCACACATCAACAGTTGTCTATGGTGTATATAGAAATTGATTGATAACCACTGTGCCATTTTAAGTCACTCTCCCATCTGTAGTTTAACATGTGCTAGGAGAGGTGATGATAGGGAGCTTTGGAAACGTGTCAACTTCTTTCTCCAGATGCCTGTCCAACTTGTTGGGCAAAGACACTATTTTACCCTTATCATTTATAAATAGGGATTTACTTTCAGTGAATCTAAATGTACAGCCACAAACAATATGCTCTAGCAGGTCATAATTTTATTGCCATACTTAATTCTGCATGAAAGACATATGCTAACAGATGATACTACCCGTTCAGGGATGTGTTGACTCTTTCCTGTCATGCATTCTCTCTGGAGATGTACAAGCAAAGAGGATGCCTGCTCCAAGCCCCAAGTCATTAGCCATGAATCTTAGTCTCCCAGAAGGAACATTTCCCAGTTATCAGTCCCAGAGTTGGCCATCTTCCCCGAGAACAAGCCATAATGCACATGGAAACACTGATTTTCATCCATCCCCTTCAACAAATGCTCTCTCTAGTTTGTTGTCTGAATCTGCATTTTTTTTTTTTTGCCAAGGCGTCTTACACATAGGCACTGAGAGAATGGAGCATTTGTGAACAAGATATAAACCCATAGGGTGGCTTCATGGGACCTTTCTGGCCACTGGAAACTACCTCACTGTAAATGACCTAAGTGTGTATTGAGATGATAACTTTCTTAACCAGCCTTTCTACTGGGATCTAGGTTTCCCTGCCCCTTGGCAGGGATACTCTTTTTCTGTAAGTACCCAGGGCCTTGGTGTGGACTGGCTGAGCATTTTGTCTTCCTTGGCCTCCAAGGTTAGGGTTTGCCTTCTTCACTTGCTTATTAAAATCACTACTAATTTATAAGTGCTGTCATTTGACTTTCAATGCCACCTTTTTCTGTTACGGTCATTTAGAACTTTGTATAGGCATTGGCTCCCTAGATTACAATGCTGTCTAAAGTTCTGCCACCTTCTGACACCACTCTACACCCACAATGATGATTCATCAATAGCTTAACTTTTTATTTCTTGTCTGTGAGTAGGCTTCATTGTCTACTGTAACATAAATAATTGTGTGTTTAGTAACATAACAGACACAGGGCAGGAGATGGCTTAGACTGTTAACATTCCCACCAACAAACATGCCAGCCTGATTTCAATATTCCTGGGAGTCCGTACAGCAGAGAGAACTGTTTGCTGCATACTGTCTTCTGACCGCCACACACATACTGTGGCCTATGCATGGACACACAAAAGCAAACAACAGATAAATAGACAAATAAAGAAAGGCAATCTAAAAACCATTTAAAAAGAACTAATAAATCCATAATCGATGTTACTCATATAAGAAGTTTGCAAGAAGGGGCTGGAAAGACGGTTCAGCAGTTAAGAGCTCATCCTGCTTTTGCACAGAGCCCAGGTTCAGTTCCCAGCACACACATCAGGCAGTGCAGAGCCACCTGCAGCTCTAGTTCCAGGAGATCTGACTCGCTGTGGCCTCCTCTGAGATCTGCATGCACCTGATACACATAAAAGACACACATGCATAGGCATAAATTAAAAAAAGAAAACCTTTCCAAGGAAGAAAATAACATAAGGGCTCTTTGTAGCCCGTTCTGTTGTTGAATATCCTCAACGAAGATGCTTTCTTTACAGCTAGTTATTTTTAGTATCTGGCTTATTGAAATCCATTCTCATTCCTAGTTTTTTTTTTAATGAACATTAGCAAACAAGTAAATATTACCCAAGTTACATACATATTTTGCCTTTAGAATTAGGTAGATATTTATATTTAATTTTCCACACAAAATAGTCCTCTGTAAACACAGGTACCTAGAACTCATCTATGTACATTTCTGACTTTGGATGTGGAGAAACTGAGGCCCAAAGAGGTTTAAAGTGTCTCTGATGACTCAGAACAGGCTGCTACCAGAGGCAAGATGGAGTCTTGATATTTTTATTGTTTTCTCTGCTTTAACTTTAAAAGGCATGATATAGGGCCAATGAGATGGCGTTTCTGGAACAACCCTGATGTCCAGAGTGCAATCTAGAGAATCTACCTAAAGGTAGAAGGAAAAAACCAACCTCACAGAGCTGTCCTTTGGTCTTCACACATGTGCCTTGGCAAATACATCCAGATACATAGAACACACACACACACACACACACACACACACACACACACACACATTCACACACATGCACGCACACATGCACACTCACTATTAAATAATAACAATAATAATGAAAAGTAAATTTAAATACTACATTGATTTACAAAAGAAAGCCCTAAATGTTGAAACCAGGCTCAATCTTCATGTTTTTAAAACAGTCATCTGTTGTCCAAGACTGGTCCAACTGTACTGGGACCATGGAGAGAAAATAAGCTTTCAGAGAAAATAAGCATTTAAAGATTGATTAATTGAGGTTATTTTATATTTAAAGAATAACCTGTTTCTTTTATTATCTCTACATTTTAGCACTTGTGTTAGTGTGTTTGTGTGAGTGTGTGTATGTGAGTGTGTATGCAGTATGCCACAGCGTGCATATAGAAGGCAGAGGACAACTTGTGGGTGTCAAGTCTCTCCTTTACCAAAATACAATTATCCAGTTTGAGAGCAAGTGTCCTTAACTAACTCTGAGCCATCTCACTGGCCATCATCTCTAAATTTTATTGTCCCTTTGTTGGTGTGTTGTTTAGAGTTTATAGTCTTGAATTTGTCCATACATATGGACAAAATTTCTACATCAATTTACTATGAAAAGAATTTAAAATATATTTAGGTGGTATAAGTCTTAAGAAATACATTTTCAAACAGTTGCTAATGGCTAGAGAAACACCCATGACTAATTTTTATTCTTTACCGATGAAATATTATCAGAATCTAAATTTTCAATAGGTTTCGATGAGCCTAGCCCAATTTCATGTTATCAACTTTAACGAGGACTGAAAGGAATCCAGGTAAATAGAGATCCGTGTATTGACAGCTATGGTTCCCTAACTCTGGGGGCCCATGATGCTCAGTGAGTGTGCTGCTGTACCCATAGACCAATAGGTTTTATCAAGCAGCACCTACATCCAGAGAGCACTCCTTCCAGCTCTGGGTGTCAAGAAGCTTTCCTGGACTCTCTAAACTTTATCTTCTGTAAGGCAGAGATGACAGCTACCTCAGGGATGAAATCAAGTGGCAGGCAAATAGTAAATGAATGTCTTTATTGCTTTAAACATCCCATTTCATGACTAATTTATCAGCAGGTTAGCATATTATGTTATATTTTATTGATAAAAATCTATATTCCAGGAAATTCTGAAATTGAACATTTTCATAACCCGATTTTAAATTTGAACTAATTCATCATGGATTAATGTCAGGGCAGAACGTAATTAGCCAGATCAGACATAAGTGATATTTTACACTTGGCTAAAAGCATAGGTTTCAGCAGTTAGAGAATAGTTTGTTTGGTAAAGTGCTTGTCACTTAAGCATGACCGCCCAGTGCTCACAGATAACGCTATGTGGTCAGGTGTGGCAGCCCATGGGGATTCCAGTCCTGGCAAGGTGGGCGCAGGAGGATCCCTGAAGCTCCAGGTTCAGTGAGAGATCCTGTATCATAACACAGAGAATGACTGTGACTGTATGCAATGTGGACCACTGGCCTACACCCACACCCACACAACACACACACACACACACACACACACACCACACACACACAACACACACACACAACACACACACACAACACACACACACAACACACACACACAACACACACACACAACACACACACACACACACACACACACACACACACACACACACACGCAGGGTTGAATTTTAATTTTTACTAGGAAAAAGACTGGACAGTGGGCTAGAAGCTCTTCATTCCTGATCCTGTCTAGAAAGGTTTGTCTGTTGAGCAGAGCGCCATCCCAGCTCTCATGGAAATGGCAAGGGGACTGAAGCATTGGCGATGTGTTGTGTAATTGCCTGCACCTGTCTATCTGGGAACGTCCTCCGTGCGATTGTGGATCTAGCGCAAACCATCAGACATGGGGTTTTACTGTGTTTCAATTTCCCCTCACATCTCACTCCAGTCCCAAGGCTACCTTTTGGCTTATGAGCACCCTCATTCAACACAGAATAAATTGGCTTCACTCAAGAAGAGGAGAAATGCTGAGAAATATAACCCACCTTATCCTTGGCAGCCATTTGCCTTGTTTTTAACCGGCAGGAAGTACACAGGAGAAAGAAAGGGGGAGGGACTTCTTTCCTCTTAACAAAGCTTAATCTTTATCAACCAAATGTTCTGATACTGACCTCAAAGTTCACACCAACGCTGCTTTTCCAGGCCTTGAGACAGACGCAGGGTTGGAAGGACACACAAAAGAAGGCATGCGGATTCTCTTGGCAATGGCCTGTGTGCTCTAATTACAGGAAAAGGCGAGGCAAGCTCGGCCCCTCTCCGGCTGTACGACAAAGGAGGAAAGGGGACAGTTCCAAGTAGGACTGGAGCCTCTGCCTCCGAGTTTCCTCCATAGTTCCATCTGCCTCTTCAGAGAGCTCAGGCCTCCCGCTGGGTGCAGCTGAGGTTCAAGCACTTCTGGTGGCCTAATGAGAGAGACAATGGTAACTTCCTCCAATAGGCGACAGATTTCCTGTCCTGTCACTCTCCCAAGAACCTCATCCAAGTGATCCTGAGTCACATACCCGCCGTGTGAACAAGATGGAGTCATTTGCCTCCCTTCTCTTTGGTGACCCCTCTCCGCGTCAAATCATGTGCATCTACATATGAGAATATTTTCGGTCTCTTTTTCAGTGTCAAATCCTTGGGTGTCAAATGTGGAAGATCTTGTCTTTTGGAGCACATAAGTATACCTGGAGCCAGAAAAAAGGAGATCACTACCCAGAGGAAGAGCCAGACTGCTGTGCCTAAATACTTAAAAAGACATTTGGAGGAGGAGAGCATCTGCAAATGCTGATGCAAATGGGTTTGGAACCTCTCCTTCGGCGAGGAAATAGGTGGCACATAAAATGTCTGCTGCACCGTGTGCCTGCAGCAAACCCGTGTCCTAGGAGCCCACCAGCTCCAGCTCCAGGAAGCATCAAGGGAGAGGGGTTGACGGTTTAAAATGGCAGGCACTCTGTAGCCACTATCACTGGCTTAGCCAGCAGTTGTTTTATGACGTCTACAAAATGACAGGTTATTTATAGCTCATGTCTCAAACCAACAGTTCTTCTGACCAGTAGACAATGTTAACATTGTTGTTAACAGAGACCTCTTTGGCTGGGGATATGGCTAAGTGCAAAAGCATGTGATTAGTGCTCATGAGGCCTGAATGCTTTCCTCGGCACCAAAAAGTAAGGCAATGAAAATGGCTATGCAAGTTTACTTAAGCACATCTTATTTTCTTTAGGTCTTTTTTGTGGGTCTCAGTTAAAAGGCCAGGGGACATGCATTCTATTTCTTTGCACGTCTGATTTTTACTTGCTCCTGAAAGACACCATCATGTTCTTTAATTTAGGAAATGACATGAACATAACATCAGACATAGAAATTCAGGGCTTAAAAAGATGTTTAGATGTTTTATTATGTATTGCTTCAGATTTTTATTTTGTTTTGCATTGTCTTCTTCAAAGTCTGCATATGACAGAAAAGATGACTAGAAAGTAATTAATTTTAAGATCTAGGTCACATGTAAATTTCTGATATAGAACTCTGAAGCCAGGAATAATAACAAATTGGTTTTCTCACAAATAGAATAGTTCAGTAGAGCTGCCTTCTGTCCATGAGTTTGGAGAAATAGAGCAAAATGCTGTAACCTCAGGTCAGCCATGAGAAAACTTAAGAAGTAAAACAGCTCCATTGGATGAGAGTGAACTGTGTATGGGTGTTATCAATATATTGCAAAATGAGTCTTTAAAATTTATCACTGACATTAGCTCTTCTTCTATGAAAACATAGAATTTTATTAAGAATTAAATGATAGAGTTACCCTTTGTGTTCATAGGGAAGACAGTTAAAAAGATATAAAGACATTCCTGAAATATATGTTGAACATATAACTAATAACTAATCACATAACGTTTTTAGTACTGAAGAACGTGTTAGTCATTTTCCCATCACTGTGACAAAATACCTAAAATAATCAACTTACTATATAGATACAGATGGGCATGGTAGCACACTCCTGTAATCCTAGTACTCTGGGAGGCAGAGGCAGGCAGATCTCTATAAGGTCGAAGCCACCCTGGTCTACAAAGCAAGCCCAGGGCAGCCAAGGTGACACAGGGAAACCCTGTTTTGAAAACAGGGGTGGGAGGACAGAAGGCTTTCAGAGAGGAGAGAAACTATGTGTGGGAGGGCGTCTCTGAAACAAGCTGGAGACCTATGACAGGGTAGGCTTCTGGGAGGATATCGGAGTGACTCTAGCTGAGATTCCTAGTAGGAGGGGTCATGGAGATCAAAGAGGCCACTCTTTAACTAGACAGGGCTCCTAGTGGAGGGAAGGGAGCACCAACTAACCCACAAAAACTTAGACCCAAAATTTACTCTGCTTACAAGAAGTACAGGGATAAAGATAAAGCAGAGATTGAAGGAATGTCCAACCAATGGCTGGCCCAACCTGAGACCCACCCTATGGGAGAGAGCCAACCCCTGACACTATTAGTGACACTCTGTTATGCTTGCAGATGAGACCCCCCGTCTGAGAGGCTCCACCCAGCAGCAGATTGAAACAGATGCTGACACTCAAGGTCAAACCATAGGTGGAGCACAAGGAGCCTTGTAAAAGAGTGGGGAGTGGCCAGGTTAGAAGGACCTGGAGGTGATAGGAACTATATAAGAAGACCAACAGAGTTGACTAACCTGTGTCCAAGGGGGCTTACGGAGACTGAAACACCAACCATGGACCACACATGTACTGAATCTAGACCCCTCACACATATGTACTTGATGGACAGTTCGGTCTTCATGTGGGTTTCTAGTAAGGGGGAGTAGGGGCTGTCTTTGACATGGACTCTGTTGTATTCTTTTTGAATACTTGCCCCTGACAAGACTGCCTTGCCTTGTCACCATGGAAGATGATTTGCTAAGTCCTGATGTGACTTGCTGTGCTAGGGTGGGCTGCTGTGGGGAAGATCCTCTTTTTTGAGGGGGGTAGAGGAAGAAGGGTGGAAGGGTGGGGCCAGGAGAAGGGGAAGGAGGGAGCTATGATTGGGATGTAAAATGAATAAATAATGATAAAAATATAGAACAAGACATAAAAAGTAAAAATAAAAGTAAATCAATAGAAAGGTTTATTTTAGTTAACAGTTTCAGTGGTTTTCATGCAGAGTTCCTTGGCCCTGTTGATTCAGGATTGTGATAAGCTTGTCAATTATGGTGTGAACACGTGATGGAACAAAGCTGTGCACCTCATGTCACAACCAAGAAGAAACAAGGAAACAAACAAACAAACAAACAAACAGAAGGGAGGTGAACTCCAACGTCCCTACAATGGCATGCCCTCATGACCTAAGTTCTTCCTACTCCTGCAGTGTGTACAGATTCTACCATGTACCCCCCAAACCACACCCTCTTTCAGATCCAAATTACAGCCAGAAACAGAGCCCAAGGAGAGTTTTGAGAATTCCTTTTGATATAATATAACCCCAAATTTCCACTACAGGTAATTTGTAGAAGTTTTCTTTCTTTCTTTCTTTCTTTCTTTCTTTCTTTCTTTCTTTCTTTCTTTCTTTCTTTCTTTCTTTTCTTTCTTTCTTTCTTTCTTTCTTTCTTTCTTTCTTTCTTTTGGACTTTATTCTAAAACATGTAAATGTCTAAACTCCTACCAAACATAGACCTTCATGATCACACAGAGAATCTCCCGCTAACCTCCTAATGCTGTTCTCTGCTTTTGCCAGCCAAGTTTACACATCTTTGGCTTGACTCAGGACCTTTTCATTGTAAATGTCATTCAGAAGGAATGAAGGGTTTTGAAACAGAAGACTCCTACTCAGTAGAAGAATCCAGGTCCTTACAGGAAGACAGCATCCCTGTTATCTGGATAAGTGGGAGGCTAGCTCGAAAAACAGACTTTGGGTGCAGCTCTAGTATTGGGAGTCTAGTAAATGTTTGCATGAGCAGAGCTGAGAGTCTCTATGAATGGTCAGAAAAGAAAACCTTACAACACTCCTTGTGAAAGTAGGAAGCAACAGTCACAGTTGACCCTTCTTTGCTATTTCATAGTAAAACATTTGGTTGAAATAGTGAAATATTGCATATGCATTCACATATACATAAAGGGACTCAGCTAATGACAACATTTACAAAAATCAGATGTAACAATATTTTTAACAATGTAAAATAACAAAAAATATACTGAAATAATTGTCAGTGGGCTGGGAGGTCAATGAGTAAAGCACTTGTTGCATAGCAATGGCATCCAGAGTTCAAATCTCATTACTCACATAAAAAGCTAGTTGTCTGTGCAACGTAAACACACACACACACACACACACACACACACACACACACACACACACACCAGACACCCAGAATGCTAGAGTGTGAATGGTCAAACAACCTGTTGCTCTTTTGCTATTCTATTAGGAGCAGGCCTCCACCTGAATTTCCCCCAAATCCTGAGAATTGTTTAGGCCCTAATCCTAGGCCTCTCCGTGAATAGTACTGATTCTTATGAAAGAGGCCCCATGTACTTCGTGTCCTCTGTCCATAGAATCCATCCTTATGCACATTACAAACCCTTTCTCTAGGCTCTAATCCTGAGCACTGGTGATCAGCCAATGAACTCAGTGCAATTGTAGAGGTCAAAGATGCTTTGCTACTTTGCAGGGGAATTTTGATGTAGCCATTCCTGAATCTTTGTTATGAGAATTGTCACACGGACACACTCCCCCCCCCCCAAAGTAATGACTGTGTTTAAATGCAGAAGAGTGTTCAAAATGGAATCAGAATCTCCAAAAGTTTTGATCCAGTCTGAGTGACTAAGTCCATCTGTGAGTTTCATCTCTTTGCGGTTCGTTTCTCTGCTGGTGGTGACACCTGTAAGGTTCCCACAGCAGTGAATTTCTGTTGTTTCTCTTGCCCTAGCTTGATAGGAAAGGGATATTTTAAAATGTTTATGGTTGGTGACCATCTAATGTGTTTCGAACGTTAACCTTTACTTTCTATCACTCACAGAAATATAATAATAGAAAAGCTAGTTTGTTACATGCCATAGTCTCTTACAGAGGGAGAGGCAATAAATACATTACTGAGCCCAAGGATGTCAGCAGAGACCCATCCAGCATTTCATTATCTTTAAAAAATAGAGCCACACATCACCACATGGTGATACAGACAAGTTGGACTGTTTAAAAGAATAATTCTGAAGAAATATTACATTACAAATGCAAACAGATTGAAAAGCTGAGTTGTTCAGTATATATTGATAATATTAGATTATAGCTCGGTGCTCATAGTAATAAGATTCCAGTTTCTTGGACGGGAATGAAAAATTATATACCATTTTATTTGTTTATTATTCAAACAAGTTAGTGATTTATATCACTTTCACTGAAGTAGGAGTAGGAAGTAGAAATGTTTCTTTCTAAGGCTAAGAAACATAGGAGATAGGTTTTTTTGAGTAGGAAAAGACTTCAAGTGGGGTGCTCGCCGAAACAATGGGGATGGAAAAGGGAGTCTTAGGTGTGAAGGTAAATGCACATGTTAGACGCAGGAAAGTGGGTTCAAGGCTCCTCTCAGGAAAGGAAAATGTGACATCTTGGTTGAGCCCTAAGATCAACCACTTGCAGGACATGGCGCATGATGATGTCATTGTACCTAGGTCACCTTGTCATTTTGCATATTCCCAGATAAGGGAGAGCTCACTGACTTCTTTTCGGTTTGGTTGTTTGTATTTAACTATTGGAAGCACATGCTCCCTTTGTAATTCTTGGACATTTCCACAGAAAGAAATTAGATAATTTTTGATTCATCAATTTATTTGACATCAGACAATTTTCTTGAACATTTGGATGGTCTATGACCATAGACTTTTGTTTTTGTTTGTTTGTTTGTTTGTTTTTCGAGACAGGGTTTCTCTGTGTAGCCTTGACTGTCTGGGACTCACTTTGTAGACCAGGCTGGCCTCGAACTCACATTGATCCGCCAGCATCTGCCTCCCAAGTGCTGGGATTAAAGGCGTGCGCCAGCAGGCCTAGCGACCATAGACTTTTGAAGAAGAAATTTTGGTGCTGTCACCTTTTGAAGTATGAATCATGGAATAAATCTGTGAATGTTTGTGCTGTTTGTGAAGACCACTCAACAAGATCAAGTTGTTTGATTGTAAATAATCTCAAGGATTACTTTGTCTTGATTAGTCATGTGGTCAGCTAAACAACTGAACATTAGTTAGTCTAACTCATTAGTTTATTCATCATAAGAAAATATGAAAGGCAGCTTTTTATTGTTCAAGAACTGCTTTAGAAAATACCATAGTTAAAGTATCAGCCATTATGTATCTTCTGAATGAACATGGTATTTATTTTATTTATAGATACTTACTGGGATGCAGGCACTTATCAGGCACACCATATTTGAATATCAAATAAATGTGCTTTAAGCACCCAGGACTACAAGAGAAATCCTGTCTCAAAAAAAAAAAAAAAAAAAAAAAAAAAGGAATGCGAATACTTTCTGAATGATGTAAATAATGAGTCTATGAATGTTTGGACTGAAATTATAACAGAAGAGATACCAACAGAGAAGAAATTGTGATGGCATAAGTAATTATTTTTTTTTATAGTTTGGCATAATTTGGGAGTGAATTCCAACCCTTTTCTATTACTAAACACAAAAGCATCTTTCTTGAAACATTTCAGATTCACACATACACACACAAAAGGAGCATGTATGTCACTACATCTCACAGTTAAATTGTAGTATTGAGAAATGACCAGGCTGTAATAGTAAGGTGAGTTCTGTTGGAGCCTTGCTGGCTCACTTGCTCAGCTACAGACATCATACGCATATGCAGAAGTACGGCAAGAGACTGAATAACTGATAGGTGGTCAGACCTGCTTACCAGAGGTGGTAACCACTTACTTCTTGAAACCTCACATTTTGGCATATAGAAAGCGTTTCCTGGTGAGGCATCTTAATTACTTAAGGGTGAAGACATGAGTCTCTTCTGTAAGGCTCTATCCTGGGGCTGCAGTGGCTGCCTGAAAGACACTAGTGCTCCATAGAATCACATTTCTACATCTGTCTTTTTGCAAGGGTGGGTCTTTTATTTCCCCCCTTTCCTTTTCTGTTTCTTAATTCTTTGAAAGGTTAAAAAAAAATTAATGTTAACCCTTTGCAGGAAGAGTCTGTGTAAAAAGGGCTTTATTTTAAGAGCATTTAAAACATGGCTAGCTGAGGATGTTGGTCAGGAAGCTCTGTGGAATAATTAACACAGGTGTGCAAGGTCACAAAGGTCATAGAAGCTCCGCAGCCACTTCAACAACCTGTGGCAAATCCCTTGCAGTTTTTCCTTTAGCTTCTTCTTTCTTCCTTTTGCAAAATCTTTTGATCTCATGAGTACTGCTTACGGGTACAGCTTGTTCCAAAGGTTGCCTCTATGGGAGTTGGAGAAGGGATTTATGGCTTGAACTTCTTTCAGTCTGAAGGCTTATGCTCAAGCTTTGGGAAACTTGGGTATCTTTCTTTACAATGTTACATGTACTTTAGGACTCAGCTTGCATTCAGGATAAAGACTGACAGAGGGGTCTTGTCCTTGCAGGTTATTTAATGGAGTTGAGTCTGTATCGGGTGAATTTTGAAATACCTCAGTAGACTCTTGGCAATGATTAGTTCCACTAACATCATCCATTTAATTGCCTTCTTCTGTGTGCCTCCCAGTGAGGTCATGACAGCTGTTGCTTTACCTCTGGATTTACATATTTTTAAAGGAGTCCTGAGGAACGCCCCACTCTTCTTTTCCCTGGCAAACAGCTCTGACCTACAGAGAACAAAGAGTTGGGTAACTCCACTGCATGTTCCCCACATGCACACACACGCCAAACCTCAACTTGCAGGGCATTTATACTCAGTTATGACTGCGGTGAGTCACCACGCCTGCAACTGTCACTTGTAAGTTATGTGCCAGACGTGTTCTCTCCCTCACCTGGATCATTCTGTAAAAGGAAACCTGGGCTTTCAGTGGTGGCTCAGCTGAGAGTTTCATCCGTTCTTTTCCTTAGCTGTCTTACATAGTCTTGGCTTGTTATTGTTTCTAATTCCTGGGCTTTGGGCAGGGGTATAAGACAGAAACTTCTGTGGACAGGGCGTATGTAGTTCTTAGAGGTACCACAGGCATATGTAGCAATCAGCAACAGCCCCTCATAAGGCAATAGTACAGGGTTATACAGCCTTACAATAATAGCTTGTTAAAGGGTTTAGCAGGTGGTAATCACTAAACACCAAACACTAAGAAAAAGGTTTCGATGAAATACCTAACAAAGTCAACCCAAAGAATACACTCACCTCTGGTAGCTTTCTTTTTCTTTTCTTTTGTTTTTGCAGAAAATAGCCTCTATTGAGAAGTTTTGCTTGTGGTTTGGTTGGGGCTGTCTGGAGCAAGGAGTCCATTGTTAATCAGATCTCAGAGGGATCCACAGCTGAGCCTTTGACTGGGGCATAGATACAGCCACTCAGCCAGTTCCCTTGAGTGAGAGGCTGTTTTTTGAGCATGCTGAACCTCTGCTGGTCTTCTGTATGAGAGTCTTGTCCTCAAGTTGTGCAGAGACTAAGGGTATGTCAGCCTTTCTTACTAGACAGTTGAACTTTTGCACCAATCACCACTCCTGACAAACCCGTGAGGTTATCCCAATAGAACTGTCATTTTGCAAACTTTTGGACATATTTTCTTTTACTTAACAGTCTCATACAACACAGGCTGCTTCTGACCTCTCCCCTGTAGTTGAAGTAGAGAAGAATTTGAATTTCTGACCCTCCTGCCTCCACCTCTTAAATACTGAGATGAGACACCTTTATCATTACGCCCAGTTTTGGAGCAGATTTATTTTGTTTGAATATATTTGTGTGTGTGTGTATGTATTTGTGTATGCATGTGTGTTGAGTGTTGTGTATACGTGTATGCATGTGCTTATGTCTGTATATACATGCATGTAAATATGGGCCACACATGTGACACAGAACACTTGTGGATGTGAGATAATAACCTGGAGTCTTAGGGACAGGGTCTCCTGGTGTGCGTATGACAGACTAGTTGGCCCACAAGCTTCAAGGCCTTCTCCCGTCTTCACTTCACATACCTCCATTTCCCACAGTGGTGCTGGGTTACAAATCATGCTACCTTGTTTGGCCTTCCATGGATTCTGGAGATCTGAGCTCAGGTACTCACACCCGCATGGCAAATACTTTACACCTGAGCCATCTCCCCATCTCCCTAGCGGGAACTGACTTTAAAGATGTTAGAATCTGTGTTTTGCCATACTAGTTAGTTCCTAATAAAGTTAAGTTTCTTTATTTTCAACCGGTTTGACTTTATTCTAGGTCAATGTAATACAGAATAGAAGTTTTTGTTTTTGTTTCTGCTAGACTTGGTAGTGCTATAGAATTGGACGGAGGTGAAAAAGAAATTAATTTTAACCTAGAAAAAACTAGTGAAAGAATATATTAACTGTTAGTATTGGAAAATAATACACAAATGTAATAAAGTAAACAGAAAACAAACAAACAAACAAAAACCATTTGGCAGTTAGATTCATACATTTAAAACTTGCTATTTAATGAATAATTGTTAGACATTCCTGCCCTCACAAACTTAGTGTCCTAGTGAGAGAAGTGAAACAGTAAAGAAAGCCTGTTGCACACCACATACGTATAAACACATATACACGCATGCATATATACATACATAATACATCCATGGTGACAGATAATAACAAGAAGAGTACACAGGATATAGAAGGCATGAAGAAGAGGGAACTGGCGTCTTTCTGGCAGATTAAAGGAATGGTGTGCCAATGGAGTGACAATCAAACTAAGAGTATTTTCGAGACAAACTCAAGATCTCTGCGCTCTGTTGAACTCTGTAACAGACAAGAGCATTTTCCATTGCTGCAACTGAGTGGCCCAGTTGAGAAACAGAAGGCTTGTGTCTACCTGTTTTGGAGGTTGCGAAGTGTGAGAGCATGGTGCAGGCATCTGGTGAGGGACTTTTTGTTGTTGCTGTTGCTGTTGCTGCTGGTGGTGGTGGTTTTGATTTCACAGAGACAGGGTTTCTCTGTGTAGCCTTGACTGTCCTGGATTCATTTTGTAGACCAGGCTGGCTGCTAACTCACAGTGATCTGCCTGCCTCTGCCTCCCGAGTGCTGGGAATGCAGGCGTGTGCCACCACCGCCCAGCTTGGTGAGGGGGACTCATCCTAGATTGTGACAATCTAAGAGCAGGCAAATATGTACAAGACAATGGATCACCCTATTAAAAGCAGAATTAATCTGTTCGACTAATCATGTGTTAAGAGCCCCACTTCTGAGTGCTGTATAGTCGCAATTCATTCTCATCATGAGTTTTTTTCTTTTGTGGTGGAGTGGCCTATTCCAAACACAGAAGCACAGGGTTTATGGAGGGCTGAGCAGTTCCCACTCACAAGGTCTTCAATTTGGCTGATAGTAGCAGAGCAGAAGACTACGCCATTTCATTATCCTCAAAAGAGCTCGTGAAAATGTCAGTGAGAAAAAAAATCTCCCACAAGAGGAGGTGTGTGCAAGAAGCTATTCTCTGGTGCTGTTCCTCTTAGGGAATGTTTGTAGGAGAGTCCAGAAGCATTGAGTGAATTCCTTAAAATTACCACAGTGCATATTTCTTAAGAGTCTAAGCTAACAAATAAAAGTCTATTAACATTTCTGTAGTAAAATGTGGAAGATCTTTAGTGGGACAGATAAGAGATATAAATGGTGCCTTGTCAATTTATGTTGCTTTCTCAGCAGAGGGGTGATAATGAGAGCAGCTCAGACTGGTGTTAGGAACATATCCTTGGAGTGGCTCCAGGTTCTTAGGCCCAGTGTAAGGAAGTGGAGAGACACTCGGATAGTAGCAAGCAAAGTGGGATTTACTTCTCAAAAAACAGGTCACAGTGGGGAAAAAAAATCCAGGAGGTCGAAGACAATTTGTTCAGTGAGCTGGGTTTTTAAGCTACCTTAGCACAGGGTCTCGAGGTTATCTGCATAGTGTGGGCTTTCTATACTTCCTTTAGTGTTCTGGACACAGCCACAAGTGTCACCTATCTCATTAACACTTTTGATCTTCATGTAGGCGTGTGCATTTTAGTATTATACTGAGCCATGGGTCACAAACTCTAGGGTGCCTCTGTCCCTTTACCAGGAGCGTGGCTGAGCTTTTCCAGCCTCTGTTTCTGCTTGTTTGTTTTCTGTGTGTGCTGAGATTGTAAGGCTTTGAATTCGGCCTTCCAGACCTCAGGTTTAGGATTTCAATAGTATCTTGACCTTCCAAGGACTTTGGATGATGACAGATATTTATGTCAATTACTTTAAACCTGGGTAATAATTGTTATGTCTTTGTGTACAGAGTCCCTGTAAATACTGTTCATGAGTCCGCGACATTACAATGTATTTTTCTTTGGAAAGGATTATCTGAATACATATTCCACGTGACCAAAAGATGAATCAAGAATTTAAAATAAGTGAATCTATAGGAACATTCTTACAGGCCCCATCTCAGTCAGAAAAAAACAAAAACAAAATAAAAAACAGAACTTAGACATTTAATTAACTCACTTCTTTTCACTATAGTCTGATACCTAGGTGTGGCATCTGTTTGGTCTAGCCTTTCTTTTCTTTTCTCTTTTTTGTATTGGAAATTAGGGCTCATAAGCCATGCTTTCCTCAATACCAATCAAAACCCTTTGCTCTGATTACTAACACATGAAGGAAGGACCTAAATATCTTATGAAAGCTATAAGCTTTAATCAGCATGTGAGGGGAAATTCATAGCGTAAGTACCCTCTGGACCTTTAAATTGTTCATTTTCTAAGTTTGTACTTTACAGAACCATCAGCCCACTTCTGGAAGGCTTGTCCCACTTGCAGCACTTGGCAGGAAGTCAGATATTCTAATCCCCACCTGTGCTTCTGGAGCTCTAAGGAGAAGAACAAACCCCTGAGGCTTAGAAGCCAAATAAACTCCTGTTGTTCATCAATTGTCTCTCCTTTCATCCTCAAAACAACTGAGTTGGAGGTGTCTGGATGTTGGAGGTATCTGGGTATTGGAGGTGTCTGGGTGTTGGAGGATAATGGCAAATGGAACAGATGAGCATTGTTTGTACAAATGTAAACCACTGCAGACCAGTAAACCAAATAATACCCTTGCTTTGAACATCGAAAATATAAATACAACTTTTGTTCTTTTTTTTTTTTTTTTTTTTTTTTTTTTTTTTTGGTTTTTCGAGACAGGGTTTCTCTGTATAGCCTTGGCTGTCCTGGACTGCCTTTGTAGACCACCAGGCTGGCTTTGAACTCACAGCGATCAACCTGCCTCTGCCTCCCAAGTGCTGGGATTAAAGGCATGCGCCACCACCGCCGCCTGGCTTTGTCCTTTTTTTTAACTGTCATTCAGCCATGTCACAAATCTGCAAACAGAACCAGCCTGGAACTTTTTTTTTTTTTTTTTTTTTATCCTTTATTAGGATTTCATACAGTGACTTACCAGGTTAAAAAAAAAAAATCAATCTGAGAGTACAACCTGGAAAAAAGAGACCCTGGAGGCTGTACACCTGACAGGATTTGTGGTGGCCTCAGGGACCATTGAGTGTGATGCACCAGCTCCCTCTGGTGAGCTCGTCAGAAGAGTAGAAAGGCTGCGTTGCTCTCACCAGATCACACCAGCATCAATCTTAACACTGGCCATGTTGGATCCAGCCAGCTTTGGGTGACCCTGTGTCTTCCGTTAACTGTCACATGATTCTTGTGGTCCTCCATCTCTACAAGTACGTCAGCCTCTGGCCATGAAGAAGTTTGCCTCTTTTCAATTTTTCTTGGTGGCCAAATAAACTACCTTGTATATTCGTATGTGTGTGTAATGTGATTCAGATGTGGGAAGCAGCTCGTTGCCAAGACAATTATCATTTCTTCTCCAGTTCCTTACTTCATGCTCTTCCTCTGTTTTGAGCGGATGGAAACTGTGTGGGAATATTATCTTTTTTCAGACTCATGTTAATCAGCATATAGATTACAGGATTGGAAAATCAACTTATCTCTGAAGGAAGTAGATAGTGCTATGTTCAGTAATCCGTAGAGAAGGATGATGGGATGTTGATAGGATTATGAAGTTGTCTGACATCTTATTTCACATGGGAAAAAAAACAAAGGACTGTATGTAGGTGGAGAAAATATGATGCAATAGGAAAATTATCGTGCAGGTCACACGGCTGCATTTCCTCTTCTCAGATCACAGTGAGGAAAGGTTGTAGGCCTCCTAGTTTCCACAGTAGTAACTTCAGATGTATTCCAGGACTTCCTGTAGCCCCAACCCCTTCCCTGGATTAATCAGAATGGTTAGTAGAGGAGTAATTTGATTGGCAGGATTTATCCACCATCCTTCACTGGGAAATTAGCTTTCTGTTGACATTGCTGATTCCTTGGGTTTTGCTCTGCTTGAGAAATGTCGACCCCTTGGAAATCAGGATCCCGATTTGGGTTTCTCAGTCTCATTAATAAAAGAATAAACAACAACAACAAACAACAGCTCAAGGTCAGTTTTATTAGCATAAAATTGACCTTCCCAGACAGTCAAGCTGAAACTTCAAGGCTGCCCAGAAGGGGAGAAGGGAAGAGAAATTAAACTTTATCGAACAGTTTGGAAAGGTGAGTAGACTTACAAAGCTGCATGGCTATGCTCCTTCCATACTACATTACTAATGTAGTATACCCCTACTACGTTAGGGTGGAGTCTGGGGCAATGAAAGTCCACTAGTTCAATAAAGGACTAATTAATTATTGCACTTATCTCTTAAGCATGGTTGAAAGAAACTGATCTTCCTAGAGGTGGTCTTTTGATGCCCCCAGCTGGAATGCTGGTTTCCATCCAGGTCAGAGAGTCTAGACTCTTGTTTAGGGGAGTTTCTCTATGCTAACAGTGAGCCTTTCACAAGAACACTGCTTGAATGACTTAAACACTTGCCTATTTTACAATAGAATTTTTAAAAATCCTCATCTATTATCTACCCAAACTAAAACCTATAATATGCATTACAAACAAATTTTCTGATATTGAAGATAATTTTTTCATCTGCCACAATTACTGTCTGTATTTCTTCATGAGCTAGTATGAACATATCCAAAGCCAGGGTAGCTTACATAGCCAAAGAGTTATTTCTATCCATTTATATAAGCAGAAAAGCCAACACAGGAGGGAGTTCTTGTCTCTCTTGAAGTCCCTCCTTGGTCTGTACATGCTGTGTTCTTTCTGGGTAAACCTAGGTCCTAATCTTCCATTCTAATAACGACTCTATAATAAGTTTAGCTTAAGCCTGAACACAAAGATCTCATTTTACCTTACTTATCTCAATAAAGACATCTTCAAATAACATTACATTATGAAGTCTGAGGGGTTAAACATGTGGATTTTTTTTGGTGCTCAACTCAGCAATAACACTAATTAAAATAAATTGTACTTCAAGGTTAAGGAATTATTCAATCTCTGTCATCTAATACCTTTGAACAAACTGCTATGAATTTCCATGAGAGTGGAGCTCTGATAAGTGCTTGCATGATGTACAGTACTTCTGCAAGACTGGATACAACAATGCTTTATGAGTTCTATTCATACTCCTGAAAGTTTTACAGGAAGTAAAAGTAAGCTGTGGAAAGCATCTTAACATTTCACAGCTGTCTTCTTCTTTGTAATTAAGGGTGAGAAGCAGAATGTGGCTAGAGTAAGAGGTGGCGTACAAACAGGTGAGGCATCTGTCTTCCTGCCCTCATGGCAAATGTACTGTTAAGGAGTAAACACCAGTAGTGGGAACCTTATACCAGGCATGATGAAGCACACCTACAGTCCTAGCCCTCAGGAGGCAGAAAGAGCAAGATTTCAGTGTTATCCCCAGCTACAGAGTGTGCTTAGAGTTCAGCCTGGGAAATGTTAAACCCTGTCTCAAGAGACAAACCAGCAAAAGTTTTGTATAAGCAGGTCCATCCAAGATCACCATTTATAGGAAAAGGAAACCAAACCCATAGAGGATGTTCTGGTCAGTGTTTTTGATTTTTAAAATGCATTTTATTTATTTATTTATTTATTTATTTATTTATTATTTTTTATTTAACTAATTTATTCAGATTACATTTAAACTGTTATCCCATCCCTTGTATCCTCCTTTTCCTCCCTCCCTCCTACTTTCACCCTAATCCTCTCCCCTATGTTTTTTTTAAAACTTTGTGTGTGTGTGTGTGTGTGTGTGTGTTTGAACTATGTGTTTTTATGAACTTTACACAAGCTAGAAGCATTTGAGAAGACAGATGTCAATTGAGAAAATGCCTCCATTAGAATACCTAAAGGCAAGTTTGTACTGTATTTTGTCAATTAATAATCGATGTGAGTTGTCCCAGTCCGTTGGGTGCAGCCACCCCTGAGTAGGTGATTATAGTCCTTGGAATATGCCCCAAAGATGTTTCACCACACAACAAGGACATTTGTTCAACCATGTTCATAGCAGCCTTATTCATAATAGCCAGAAACTCGAAACAACCTATATGTCTCTCAGTCGTAGAAAGGATAAAGAAACTGTGGTACATTTACACTATGGAATAATACTCAGCTATTAAAAACAATGAAATTCTGAAATTTGCAGACAAATGGATGGAACTAGAAATGATCATCCAGAGTGAGTTAACCCAGACCCAGAACGACTCACATGTATATACTCACTTATAATTGGACACTAGCCCAAAAGGGCTAGCCCATGAAAGTCTTCACTTACCAGGAGATTGGGATAGATGCTGGGAATTCCTACTGGGACTTTAGGTGAGGGAAGTATGGGAGAATGGGGAAGTAGGGGGATCAAGAGGGTCCTGGAAAACTACAAGAAATATATCATGATGGGCAGATCTGGACCCAGGGGGTCTACTCAAAATACTGTACCAACCAAGGACAATACACGCAGTAAACACTGAACCCCTATTCAGATCTAGCCAATGGACAGGATATTCTCCACAGTTGTGTGGAGAGCAAGGACTAACTCTGATGCCCCATATTTGACCACTTCTCCTTGGTGGGGAGGCCTGGTGGCATTCAGAGAAACGATAAGCAGGCTACCAGGATGAGACATGATAGGCTGTGACCATATGGTGGGGGAGGAGGTCCCCTTCTGTCACAGACTTAGGAGCGGGGAATAGGGTGAAAGCAGAAGGGAGGGAGGAATGGGAGGATATAAGTGAGGGGATAACAATTGAGATGTAATTAATTAAATAATAATAAAAAAAGGAAGCAGGTTAAGCAAGCCTGAGGAGCAAGCCAGTGAGCACCAGTCTTCCATGGCTTGTGCTTCAGTTCCCTCTTCCATTTTCTGTCTTAATTTCCCTCTCTGATGGATTGATACCGGGGGGGTGTAACCTGAAATAAACCCTTTGCTTTCCAAGTTGCCTTTGGTAATAGTGTTTATCACAACCATAGATGCCCTAGATGAGACATAGGTTTTTCCCGTCCTATGTACCAGTAGAACAGAGTTCAAGTCAGCAAGGAGCTCCAAGACACCTGCGTGTCCTTCCCCTAAGTGGATTTTCTGTACTCTATGGCTCACCCTAGTACCTGCCTACTGTAACACCATTTTCACGGAGGTGTGTATTTTAGACCTTTTGTGATCCTCGAGTTTTGTTTTGATTTTTTAATGTAATTTTTACATTTGTTTTTATTTATTTATTTTTATTAATTTATTCTTGTTACATCTCAATGTTTATCACACCCCTTGTATCCTCCCATTCTTCCCTCCCTCCCATTTTCCCCCTTATTTTCCTCCCCTATGACTGTTCCTGAGGGGGATTACCTCCCCCTGTATATGCTCATAGGGTATCAAGTCTCTTCTTGGCAACCTGCTGTCCTTCCTCTGAGTGTCACCAGGTCTCCCCCTCTAGGGGACATGGTCAAATGTGAGGCACCAGAGTATGTGAGAAAGTCATATCCTACTCTCCACTCAAGTGTGGAGAATGTTCTGACCATTGGCTAGATCTGGGTAGGGGTTTAAAGTTTACCGCCTGTATTGTCCTTGGCTGGTGCCTTAGTTTGAGCGGGACCCCTGGGTCCAAATCTGCCTATCATAATGTTCTACTTGTAGGTTTCTAGGACCCTCTGGATCCTTCTACTTTGCTATTCTCCCATGCTTCTCTCATCTAGAGTCCCAATAGGATGTCCTCCCCTCTGTCCCAGTTTCCTGGTAAGTGAAGGCTTTCATGGGACATGCCCCTTGGGCTAGTATGCAGATATAAGTGAGTATATACTATTTGATTCTTTCTGCTTCTGGGTTAACTCATTCATTATGATCATTTCTAGCTCAATCCATTTAGCCACAAATTTCAGGAATTCCTTGTTTTTAATAGCTGAGTAGTATTCCATAGTGTATATGTACCACAGTTTCTTTATCCATTCTTCTACTGATGGACACTTAGGCTGTTTCCATGTTCTGGCTATTATGAATAAGGCTGCTATGAACATGGTTGAGCAAATTTTCTTGTTGTGTGCTGGAGCATCTTCTGGGTATATTCCAAGGAGTGGAATAGCTGGGTCTTGAGGAAGCCCTATTCCCAGTTTTCTGAGATAGCACCAGATAGATTTCCAAAGTGGCTGTACTAGTTTGCATTCCCACCAGCAATGAAGGAGTGTTCCTCTCTCCCCACATCCTCGCCAGCATGTGTTGTCGTTTGAATGTTTGATTTTAGCCGTTCTGATGGGTGTAAGATGGAATCTCAGAGTTGTTTTGATTTGCATTTCCCTGATGACTAAGGAGGTTGAGCATTTCTTTAAGTGTTTCTCAGCCATTTGATATTCCTCTGTTGAGAATTTTCTGTTTAGTTCCAAGCCCCATTTATCAATTGGATTATTTGGTTTGGTGGTGTTTAATTTCTTGAGTTCTTTATCTGTTTTGGATACTAGACCTTTTTCAGATGTAGGGTTGGTGAAGATCTTTTCCCAGTCTGTAGGCTGTCGCTTTGTTCTCTTGACAGTGTCTCCTGCCTTTCAGAAGCTTCTCAGCCTCATGAGGTACATTTGTTTTTAAATGTCATATATGTGTATTATATTTACATCATTTCCTCCTCCCTCCCTCCATTCTGTCTTGTGCCTCCCCTAAAAAGTATGGCCCTTTTTCTTTAATTATTTTAACACAGAGACACAGAGAAAGAGAGAGAGAGAGAGACAGAGAGACAGAGAGAGACCTGCTGAGTCCATTGGATAACCAATTAAAGGGCTCATTCCTAGGGAAGGGGGAGCCCTCCCCTCTTAGCAGTCATGATTGACAGTAGCACTTCATTGAGGGGTGGGGGCTTTGTAAGATTCCCCCCCCCATATACATTGGCATGGTGACTGGTGTTGTCATTGTTCTGGTTGTTACTATATCATAGATGTAGCTTCCTGTTACACACAAGAGACACAACCTTGCAGTTGATGTCCTGGCTCTTTCAACCATCTTCCCTCTTTTCTGTGATATTGCTTCAGACTCGGGTGTAGTGGTACCCTGTCAATGTTTTGTTGCTACATTGTCTCACTATGTAGCACTTGCGGGCCCTGAATCTCCCTATGCAGACAAGGCTGGCCCTCAAAGTCAGGGAGATTCACCAGCTTTTCTGCCTGCTGAGTGCCGAAATTAAAGGCGGAGGCACCTTGCCCAGCTATCTAAGAGACCTACACAAAGAGCAAATCTTCCTCTATTTGTAAACTCATGTATATGAAAATGGTTTTCTTTTCCTTTCGGTTGTGAGAAGCACTTTCAATACTATTTAAAACATAGTTCCCATAAAGTTGAGCATGGTGGAGCATAGCTGCAATCCCTCACTTAGGAAACAAAGGTAGGAGGACTATGAGACTTGGAGGACACCCTCATCTTCATAGTAAACAAACAAACAAGCAAACAAACAAGATCAGGGGGCTGGAAGGTGGCTCAATGGCTAAAAATGCATACTGCCCATGCAGAGGACTCGAATTCCTTTCCTAGTAGCAGGTGGAGCACTTCATAGTCACCTGTCACCCCAGGTCCAGTGACCCACTGCCTTCTTTTGACCTATGTGGGCACCTGCACACACCTCCACTTTCTCACTCTTTCCAACACACATGTGCACATAAGTAAAATATAAAAACCAAGCCAACAATTTAAAAAATCAATCAAATAAAACTAAAAACAAAACATACATATTCTTAAGCACATAAAGTATGCTAGTGATGGGGCTTAAAAGAGGAAACTCTGTGTGTGTGTGTGTGTGTGTGTGTGTGTGTGTGTGTGTGTGTCTGTGCAGCTTTGAGCTGTTCAGTGGATACACAACTCTGCCTGTTCTAAATTCAATGAGTACCCACATCCATAGACGCTATCAAACCACTAAGGTGAAATTCCCTGTGTGAAAGAATGGAATTGCCTATGCAGGCATCCATCTGTAATAGGAGGAAAAAAATTAGAAAACGTGTAGGGACAGCTTTTAACTCCTCCCATTTTGAACAGACAATTGAGGCCACGTGTCCATTGTCCACTCAGCTTATATCTCATAAAATCTTGTGGGAAGTTTTTCTAAGAAGAAAATTATCCAAAGACATTTTTTAAATGGTAAGAAAAGAAAGAATACTTACAATGTCAAAATGCTGTATTGATAGACAAAGGGAGAAGTTGTCATCTCCTGAACGGAGGACAGTTAAAGGTTAAAGCAATGAAAAGTTGTCTAGAATTACAACCAAGGGTGGAAAGAAGTTCTTTAATGTTTGTCTTTAGGCAAGGTAATAATCTTATATTACGTAGTATTCATTTTATCCTTTAAAAGATCTGAAAGCTGTGATGTTTCTCGTAAGTGCTTGGCTCATTTTATAAATTGTCTTGTGACTATTAAACACCTACGAGACGCTAGCCTTTTCCCCCTACTGTATTTCATTCAAAAGATCAGCTGAATTTGCTCACATTTGCTGAATAAAACATCATACAATCAACAGGATGGCTTTTATCCCTTAACGTTTCTCCCTGGGGAGGCACTTACCCTAAGAACTGCTTTGCCTGATGGCAAGTAGGAGCCTTCCTGACTTTGACAGCGTCCAATGCACTGAGTCGCCAAATTTGCCTCTCTCTACTAAATGGTTTTAATTAATTTTGCATTGTGCTTACTGACTAGTTTTAATTAGCAGTTAAATCAGCTCAGTTAACGAAAAAAATGAAGGTATTTATATGAATGCAAATCACGGTGAGTTCTCAGGGCGTGAGTTGCAAACTTGCTCCAAGCCATTGAGGTTAGATTTCATCAGGCTTTGTTAAAAACACTTGCTAGAAGAATATATAAAGCGTTCCTTAGATGTATTTTCCCTTACAAAACTATGGGCAGTTCTAATTCATACACTGACCTTCCCTTCGAGGTTTGTTTTGCTCTGTACTGAAGCAAGTGTTAGGACTAGGTCAAAGACAGACTGTACATGTGAACTTTAGAATTGGCCTGGGCTCTTCTGGGGCCTGTTGGGATGTTCTTAGTGAGTCACTCTGGGCCAGCCAGGACACAGAAGTGCCTTGAACTTCTTCATACACACAAAACACAACTCTGGTGTGGTTCCTTGGTGATTTTCATATTCAAGGAACAATGGAAAAAAGCACAGGGTGTTGGGAGGGGGGTATGAACAAAGAGGGAGGTGGAGAGAAGAGAGGGAGGGGTTAGAAGCAGGAGATGAAGTGATGTAAATACAATATTCATGTATGACATTCTTTAAAAATTGGAAACTTAAAACAAGACTAAACAATGACTAATATAGATGATATTGTGGAGGACATATTTCCCCTGTTAAGATGACTGCTCCTGTGAGGGTCACCCTCATGGATGTGTGTCTATATACATAGGTAAGGGTTAAAACTCACTACAGTTATGCATATTACGGTTTGTGCCATGTATCTATCCTCTGCATTCTCCTTCACCCAACATTATGTTGGAGAATTTGTATCTTAGTTTGAAATTTTTCAACTATAATATTTTAAAGTGATCAGATAAAAATACATCTAAATAAAAGAATCTAAACATATTTCTCTGGTTTTCCATGAACATGAAGGTTGTTTGGTTTTGATTCTGTACATAGACATGCCCAATTCCTACTAACAAAAATCACACTGAAGTGATCACTTACAGGAGTATTTGTGTTAATGTACTATTTTTTCTTTGACTTAAATAAAATGAAATTGTTTTTAAAGTGAAGGATGAAAATGTATTTGACCAAATTCTATAGCAAAGCATTGCCACAAGATCCCAATATGGCACCACCTTGGTATTAGTATCTATTCATTATCTTTAGTTTTATTTTCATTCAATTTCAGATCACTCTGTCCCTTGATATGATGAATGAATTTCAGTTGGAACCATTGTGTCCTTTGTTTACTGCAGTTTCTGGCCAGCCTGCTTTCTTCTTTCCATCTTACATTTTGTATGCTTGCTTTATATAAGGATAAAGGGTTTTATTCTTTTTGAGATTAATATATTTACAACATTCCCCCTCCCTTTTGTTTCCCCAAACCCTTCCATATATCCCTTCTTGCTCATTTTCAAGTTTATAATTTCTTTCTTCATTAAGTGTTATTAGTGTATATGTGTAAACATTTGAAATATATATATATGACTATAACCTGTTCACTCAATCTGAGGCTGTTTTTATATATGCTTCCAGGAATGAACATTTGGTATTGAATTATAAGTTGTGTGCTCTTCCTTGGGGAAATCTATTCTCCTACTCACTCTCAGCATTCCTTAGTTGCCTGTAGATTTTGTGTAGGATTGAGGCCTTGTGGGCTTTTCTCCATCCCCTTTGGCATGTCTCTTGGTGTCTTCCCTGTTCTGCTCATGCTTAAGGCAAAATATGACCTGTACTGAGCCCAAGTCAAAAGGAAAAATACATCACCTTTGTTCCATCTTTCCAGACAAAGAATTCCTTCATTATTCTGGATCGTCTGCACAGTTGACATTACTGCGTCTACTTGACATCAAGCAATTTTGTTACTTTGCCATGTCTCCTGGTATCTCTCAGGTCTGCTCTTACAAGCTGCCAAATGAGCCACCATGGTTTTCTTATCCTCAGTCTATACGTGATACAGCACAACCTGTTCTCCGTGTCTTTCCTCTCTCTTTCAAATAGCAATCATCTTGAAGTTCATCACCGTCACTGACAGCGCACCACGGCATGGTTTTGCTCCTTTCTCCTTCTACCTGACGTGTTCTGTGTTTTTTTTTTCAGAATGTTTCTCTCTTGGCATCTACAAGCAGGCACAACTGGATTTAAAACTATCATGTTCCTAGTTGATCACTGTTGTAAAAAATTTTTTAAAACCTAATAAAGTTTATTATCAATGCTTATAATTACTACAGTGGCATTATCTAACCCGCTATCACAATCAGTAAAGGCACAGACACCTAATAGAGTTTAGAAAAGCCTTATTTCACCTGGGACATAGCAGAAACTACCTCCCAAGCTATTTTACATCGCAAGCCCCCATGCCATGGCATCAGTCCTAATTATTTCTATCTAGGCTACCTCGCATTCATAATTCCAAAATTCTTGCTAAGGTTCTTCATTTCCCGTCCATGTTCATCTGCTGTGTGTTCTCCACACTAACCCATCATGGCAACTCTGCTTCCGTTTCCCTCACATTATACCTGTGTTCTTCCCCTCTGGTGATCCTTCTGTTCCAAAGCCGGGAACCTTTACCACACCTACATTCCTCCGTCCTTGCCCAGGTATCAGTTTTTCATTGTTCAAACAGGAATAATTTCTCAGGCAAGGTTTACACAGCAAAGACATGGGTCCATGAGGATGCGCTCAGCTGGGCAGCGCCTAGATCTTGGGAGCCAGGAATTAACATCAGAATATGTAGCACCTGACCAACTCGCAGCAGCTCTCACACAGCCACATCATCTTTTCTTGAATTCCTTATCAATCAGGTGATTTGAATATTACTTTAACTCTTTGCTGAAATTTGCTTGTTGTATATTTTAGAACATATTGCTACTCAGGGTGACTGGTAGTCACATGTACTGCAGTCCCTGCAGTTTCTGTAGGTTTTACGTATCTGATTTGTTTTAATGACACGTTTCTCAGAGTGTGTGCCTCTATCATTAAATGGTGCATGACTGCAGCAAAAACGTAAAGAAAAAGGAGCAGCACAAGAAGAAGATGAGATGCTTCTCAGAGGACTGGCTCAGCAGAATCCTCCTGGAGATCAGGAAGGTGAGAGAATATACAGGGCATTCCTCAGTCCTCCACACTTCCTTCCGCTGTGTGTGTTTTTAACAGAAAGGTGTTTGTACTTTTCCATGATGTGCAGACATGCCTGGAAGATGTAATGGTGTCATCCACAGCTAAGATCATGTATACATACCATGTTTCACTCATCCTATGCATCCTAATGGCTGCCACTCGAACAGAGATGTGCTGAACCAATTTGCCAGATGACCACAGATAATGACAGAGACACAGATGAGCAAGAATTTGCATTGATACTGGCGAGTCTGGAGAAGAATTCTATCTTTAGTAACTAAGAAGATGAATGGGGAAAAGTATGATAGATACAAATGGCAGGGTCCATTACACAATAAGAAGGCATTATCAGACACACGATGAAGATAAATTCCACTGATGGTGGGGGCATCTTATTATTATATCTAATCTATCATCTTGTTAATGCTATTTCTGTGGAAACATTAAAAGAAATTAAAGTACTAAAACCTGAAAACAAATCTGACAGCTGCACGGGACACAAGAAAAATATCATGATTTTGCTGATGTATCTGACATATTTTTCCCAAAGTCAAGTTAATGGCCAGTAGCTTGTGTATAAATAATTTAGCAGAAAATATGCATAAAGAAATCCCTGTATATTATTAGTTTCATTTTTAGACACTAGTACTAAAATATCTATATTGATATATGAAAAAACAATAATTTGCTGTTCTTTTGCAGTAAGCGCAACACCTCAGTATAATGAGACCTTATATCTTTTCACAGATTTTTTTGGAGGATGTCAGACTAAGATGCTCCAATAGCTACCATTAGTTGTTGGTCGCATATTTTATACTCCCCAACATAGATGGCAAATGGCTTTAACAGTAATGATTTATTTACTTTATCACTTCTATTCTTTTCTCACAATTTTCAGTGATACTTCCATCTATGTAGTGACTGTCTCTTTGTGTATGTGTGTGTGTGTGTGTGTGTGTAGATATGCATGTATGTATAAGAGAGAGAGGGGGAGGCCAATGGATAGAGACATCAAGGAAACCAAACATTCCCAAACTTAATAAGCAAGTACAACCATCCACCCTCAGAATGCTTCCCTTTCTAGAGAGACGAACCAGGGGAAGAGTCATTGCAGGTTTGATTATCACCCTCGGGTCTTTCAATCTTCCATATGTTGTGGGTAAAATTAAACTAATTCCCTGTGACCCTGTGATGAAAAGAAACAGAAGATAAGAATAAACACTTAAGCTCGTTAGGTCTGTTGTGATGGTGGCCATGAGGGCATGGCTGGTTCCTGCATCTCTGCTGGACTATCATGGAGCACAGTGAGGCTCAGCGTCTCCTCAAATTGAACTGCAGCAAGTTTGTTGTTTTGACGTTGGTAAGAAATTTTGTGATACTGAGTGACGGACATGGAGGCCTGTCAGTGACAGGAACTGCTATTGTTTTCACGTTCCCTGGAGATGACATGATTGAGTTTTCTAATCTAAAGAGGAAGTGTGGGCAGGAATGTCACAAAAACGCTAGATTTCTTACTGTAAACTCAACTTCAGAGTGTGCGCAGTGAGCTGGTCATTGGGCACCTCAGCTGCTAGGGCCTATCATTCAAGGGAGCAAATGGCCTCTTCAAATAACATCTGAGGCAGTTTTTAATTTGAGTTGTATTATTTCCAGAAACTTCTGCTGTGAATACCTGTGACCAGACATTCCTCACCAGCCTCCTTTAGAAAGAGGAGAAAGCAAGCTGTTGAATTATGTTAGTGGCACTGGCTGCACTATGAACCTACGAGCTGCTTTTGGCTGGGAGGGTTGACAGTCCAGAGTGGTTAAGTAATATTGTTTGAAAGCCTGAATAGAAACCTTATGTTCTGAAAAGTTAAATCGAGCAATGGAAATCATTTGTTCTTCCCCCTGAAAGGATGAAGTCCTTCTGTGTGAAATCTAAATTACTCAACAGTTTTCTAAACGTCAACCTCATTCTGTGCAGAGAGATGTTTTTATATCTCTAACTTACATCTCTAGGATAACTGGTAGTGCTTTTGTAGTTCTGTTGTTCAGCCCACATTGGAAGCACAGATCTAGGCCCTGTAATCAGTGAAGGGGTACAGCGGTGGCAGCAGTACCGTGATAAACAAACTTGCCAGCAAGAGCCAAGGCAAGTAGGCAAAAGCAACACTTTCTTCTTCTGTCTGGTTACCACTTGTAAGTGCTGTCCACCTTTAGGGGCAGCCCCCAACTTTAACTACTCTGATCAAGAAATCCCTTCCAGGTGTGCCCAGTACTTGACTCTAAGTTGATTACAGACATAGCCAAGCTGGCAGTTTGGAGAAGTGTCTCTCAGACATATACACACTAAAGGCTTGGTCCCCACCTCATGGCTCCAGTGGAAAGTGGTGGAACTTAGGTCATTAAGAAGAGGCCTTCATATTGGGCCAGAAGGCAGAAGATGATGTTCCAATGTTATAGAGAGTTTTGGGTATTCTCATTTCAGAAGCTGCTAACTTGAACTTCCTGTCTACTCAGGTAATTAATTTTTTTCCTCCTCAAGTCTCTGATGGGATTGAAGACCAGATAATTTAGTTTTACAATTAAACTTAGTTGTTTAGGGGTTAAGATGTTTTTAGGTCTAGATAGATGTTTTCAGTTGATAAAGATGAGATGTGATTGATATTGATTCAGAATTTTAGATGCACCAAGAAAGATGTTTTCTTCAAGGCTGTCAAATAAAAATTGCTAAAACACTATGAATGTAACATATATGTGTATATGTGTGTGTGTGTGTGCGTGTGTGTGTGTGTGTGTGTGTGTGTGTGTGTGTATAATTCCTGATTGTTTCATGATTCTTCTTGCTGTAGGTAATTTATTGTATATATGTGTAACAATATAAATGTATATATAAAAAATAAAAATAATAAGAATAAAGAGATAGAGAAAAAAAAGACCTTCAAGTGGGGGTTATGACCTTCTCTATCCCTCCTTTTTGTTGTTGTTGTTTTGTTTTAATTTCTAGCTCTATGCAGTAAGAAGTCTTTTCCATCAACTTTCTATCCACATTGTACTTGCTACCTCACTGCAGATACAAAATCAAGGAGGTCAACTTCAGGCAGAAACATATTTCTTTTTATGAGTGGCTTGTCCCAGATATTTTGTTACAGTGATGTGGAGTAAACTAATACAACAAGCATTAGGTAGAGGACACATTCCAGCCCCGCACACCACTATAGCCCAACTCCTCTTTTCCAGGTTCTTCCCCATGACCCAAGCCAGGAGTATCATGTGGATGACATTTAATGAAATTTTATGTCATCTCCATATCTATAAGTCAACAGGGAGGAAACCTGTGTTTTGTTTTTGACTGTTTGGAAACTGGAATCAAATCACATACCATATGTAAATGTTTACAGTCCTCTCTAAGAAAGGCATCATTTTCTTGTTGTTGAGTCACACAAGTTATAGAAAAGACTTACTGGAAACACTCACGGGAGCTAATGTCTTGGTTAGAAGCAAAGACTTCGGCATTGAACACATCTCTCTGCATGTGAGGGACGCTTTTTAGCTTCTTTTAAAAAATTGCAAAGATACAGAATATTTATCGTGAGTCTTGTTAGGGCGTGACGCTACACGTGTAAATTCCTAAGGTGCAGGTTTTAAGTAGCCAGGTGATATGTGTGTGACTCTAAGGTTTGGGGTGGTTATGTAATTAGAACTCACTAATAAGTCTTCCCTAGTATCACTTCCCACAGTAACCTGGTTGCACGATGATGAAGAAAGGACTTGCAAATGAAAACAGAAGCACAACGGCAAACATCCTGTGAAGACAAGTCCGAGTACCCTGTGAGGAATTTCTGCACATCATTGCCCATCCGAGGAAATAGCCCCGCACTCAAGTGCTTTGAGGTAACATCTTTGTCAAAGAATGTCCCCAGTACTGGAGGCAACTCATTTCCCACCCACTGACAAGGGAAGAAGGTACCGCTCAACATTCTGCAGGCAGTGGTCTTTCCATCACAGTCCACAGTGTGGCACTTCTGATTTGTCAACTGCCTCATTTTGGTAGTGTGTTAGGAAGAGCTAGGACACCGCACCCACCATACGTCTCTGGGGCAACGTCACACTGTATGTTAAATATACCACATTACTGTAGGCTGTGGTGTGAAAAGTAAGCTGCATGGTGGAAGCAAGCTGGGATTCACAGCAAAGAGGTGTGTGTTCCAAAGTCACAAGGCAGCTTATTGTCCAGGGCTGGGGCTATGTCACATGACAGGGACACTGCTATGCATCACACAGAGGCATCCAGAAAGAGGGAAAAGAAAGACACAGACTCATCCTTTGGCCGGTAGAGCTTTAACAAGCTAGCCTTTCATTAAATGGATTCCTAAACACTAGCCAAATTCTTTTATGCAGAGACTGTTAAGGGCTGGGCATACATGTGATCCACTTGCCGTTCTGTGGACACTGCTAGAAAGTTCTTTGAGGTTGCTTTTCCCAGTGTTCACAGGCAGGGTATGGGGGATGGGCAGAGACTTGTACTCGGTGCTTCTTTTCATGTCCTGAGAAGGACAGTCATGTGTTTTAGTTTAGCTGATACATTCAAAGGGAAGGGACAAACAATAGAGGCTTTACGTATAGTGGCTGTGGATGTCACATGGACTTCATTTTCTCGTGCACAATATATTTGTTATTCCACAAGCTGGTTATAATTCATTTAAGACCCCTTTTCATTCAACTTTATCTAATAAACTAATGAAATGGCCCAGTGAAGTCTTTATGGTCAGTGTAATTTGGGTGAGTTACATAGTTTGCATTTCCTTTAGGATGTTAACGGTGCATCATTACTCTTCCAGTGTTTTTCCTCTCAAAGAGCTCAAGGAAGAGAAAGGGCCCAGGTCTGGGCAATAGTATGATGTATGTATTTAGAGTTATTCTCAAGACTAAGATTTGTATGGAATGAATAAGCTTTAATTTACCTTTCTTGTATATCAATGTAATTATTAGCAAGTGACTTTATTTGTCATGGTGCCACTATCAGATATCAGCCTCCATTTATCTTCTTATTAGTTTCCTTATTATTATGAGAATCTCCTTTACTGGGGCAAGGGGGGTAGCTTAGTGGGTAAAGTGCTTGAAGCCCAATCACAAAGACCCAAGTTCAGATATCTAGCAAACACATAAAAAGCTAGACACAGTGGTGCACGCCAAGAATACTAGCTTTGATTGGGTGGAGACAAGACAATCCCCAGCAAGCTGCTGGCCAACAAAAGCACTGCCACATTGGTCTTTTTGTAATAAGTAATGTAGGAAACAACAGAGAAAGATACAAAATGGCAACCGTTGGCCTTCCGCACACAGACACAGAATCCCTTTGATTTATTTTTATATCACTTCCTGAGGCAGCTGATTTCACCTTGGGTTAATAACAGTCACAACTATGAGGAGTTATTTAATAACATGTATTAGTGAAGAAAAGTAACCCACCAGGAGATTGAAAACTGCTATGCCAGCCAGGTGATGGTGATGCATACCTTTAGTCCCAGCATTCAAGAGGCAGAGAGGCAGGTGGAGGTCTCTGAGTTTGAGGTCAGCCTGATATATGGAGTTAGCTCCAGGACCACTGGGACTACCCAGGAAAAAATCCTGTCTCAAAATAAAAGCCAAAACCAAAACACTGTGATACCCTGTAACAGGGTATATGAAGAGACACTTTAGCCAGTGTGGAAACTGTCTCTGCAAAAGGCCAAATTAGAGATACCTCTCTCTGTGTGCCTAGCCCGAGACTGAGTGAGGAAGGTCACAAGTAGGAGGCTAACTTGAGCTACACAGTGAGTCCTTCTACCAGAAAAAAAAAAAACATAGAGAGGACAAAATCACAGTAATTTCAGTATATTTGTCTGTTTGTTTTCTTTGATAACTAAACAAAATCTGAAACTGACTTTTTTTTTTCATCACCTTCTTCAGACCCAGACATAACTTTAACTGCTCTTGTCCTCTTGCAAATTGATTTGGCGTCTTTCTGGGTGAATGATATGACCAAATGTCACTAAAGAAGCCAGGCATTTCTACCGCCCTACAAACACACATAAGTGACGTAATGCAGTTATTAGGCAGAGTGAGCTGAGCTCAGAGCTGCACTGATGGGCAGGAGGTCTCTGCAGCATGGCAGGGACGGCGGCCCATTAATCAGATCAAATGCACAGCATCAGCTTTTGCTCCAAGCTATGGAGCTCAGAGCAGGCACGGGAGCAACCTGCCTTTGTCCCAGGTCAGGGTGGGCTGACATCCTCTGCTAAGCTAATGAGCAGTGTGGCCTCCTGAAGCGTCTGTGTGGGTGTGACTGCAGACTCTCTGGTCTTTGAGAGGCCCTAAGGGACTCCTAAGCCAGGAACATTATGCTATCAGAAAAAGATGAAGGTGAGGAAAACAAAAACCTTTAAAACAATTGTTTCATTTTTATCCACTCAAACAAAGTAAAAAGAACTAGATTGGTTTAAAAAAAAAAAAGGGGGGGGAACGACTGCATGAGGAATAAATATTTACACCTTCAGTTTAATGTCTTGTTTATGTAATTGTTTTTGGTACCAGGTATCAACTTTCAGGTCTCACAGATGCTGGAAAAGGTTTGCTGTCTAAGCTGCATCCGAACCATGTGTGTGGGTCTTGTGTTCATGGCCTCAGTCTATGTAGTTAAAAGTTCAACCTACCTGCTGAGCACACAATGCAAATGTCCGGGCATTATGATATATTTTATTGGAAAAAAATAATTATTTAAATGGCAAGGGCCAGAAATCATTAAATGTAACATCTTTTTAATGTCAAGAACATTTTTATTCCCTTCATCTTAAACCCACTTATATCACTAAAAGCAGTAACATGACATTTACACCGTTCTCTTTACAAGCTTATATTCACGGTGCCTGTAATCGACTGCTGGAACCACAGGTGGGCTTGAAGCCATCATAGGTAGATTTGATTCAGTGCTCCTTCAGTTAAGCAGACGTGTTGAACTGTCCTGTCCTCCGAAAAGCTGGAGTGCTCTGTTGTACAAAAAGCCTTTCAAGAGAAGGATGATTGATACATTTACTCTGGTCCAAATGGAGTTGGTTTGATTAAAGAGATTTTGTTTGGTTTCATATCAACAATCTACTTCCTTGTCACAGCAGATAGCCAATTAATATTTTATAATTTAGTCTTCACTACAAGGCTCTTAGATGATGGCGTCTTGTGTATAAGATTGAAATTAGTTCATTTTCTTAATTCCTCAATCTGGGAAGACACATGGCATCAGCTAAGCAATTATACCATGAGACAGATTTTATTTTCTGGTAAAGCTGGAGGAACCCCACATTTCCTAGCACCGCAGATTGTGAACAATTCCATGCTTATATAGAAGTGTAATACGAGACTACAAAGAAATGAAGCAGTTTTCATAGCTAAAACTATTGCAATAGATGGCTGCTTTTGTAGGCAAGATTAGAGAGAAAATGTGTTGTCTTTGCTGCCCAAAAGATTTCTGAAAAGCTGTAGTTAGTATGTAGAAGAAGAAAAAGGCTGCAGCTATACAAGATTTTTATGTGTGCTATGCACATGTTTGCTGACAGGAATGATGTCACTAAATCTCTGTACTGCGTAGAGAAAGTCTGAGAGATTTAACTCTACTCTATCGCCGACCAGTGAACTCTAGTTTTGAATGTGTCTGACCAAGCTTGTGTGTCTCAGGCAGGGTTTCTCTTGCTGTGATGAAACACCATGACCAAAAAAATCAAGTGGGGGGAAGAAAGGATTTGTTTGGCTTACACTTCCACATGGCTGTTCAGCATCAAAGGAAGTTGGGACAGGAACTCAAAGAGGGCAGAACTGGAGGCAAAACTGATGAAGATGCCATGGAGGAGTAGGTTATGAGGATTAAATGAGATAATGAATCAAAGCAGTGCTTTAGCAGTTCTCATAACATCTATACTTGACCTTAGCTAAAATACCAAGAGGTGGTAACCACAGCCAAACTTTAAAATGTAGTTGTTAGAGGATGGAGAGGAAGTATGGCCTTAAGAGCCCATTTTGCTAATTCAGAGGACTCAAGTTCGGTTTCTAGTATCCACAGCTGGTGGCTCAGAACTACTTGTGAGTCCAGTCCCAAGCAAGCTGACTCATTCTTTTGGCCTCTGTGGGCACCCATACATATATGGCTATATTAACACAAACATATACATATACATATAAATAAAAAGATTGGCAAAATCTGTTGTAATAACAAAAATGCCACTTGTGAGAATTAACAACAATGTACAATGACTCAGACTGAAGTTTCACTTTAAGGGGAAATTTAGTATTAATTCAACTGAAGTTTCATCATACAACTTTGATTTAAAAATAATAAAATGGTCTTAATCCTTTTTTATATAAATATAATATGGATAGATGCTAAAATTTGGAATTGGTATACTGTTTGAAAATTACTAAGTTGTATATCTTTCCACTTTGACTTCCTTGTAAAAGATAATTACTTTGTAAACATAATCACTGTGCTCAGATGTACATGATTTACATAAAGGAGTCAAGAGAGGCAGTTCCTGTCCCAACTTCCTTTGATGATGAACAGCAATGTGGAATTTCAAAATTCCATTTGATTCATATTTATAGGTAGAACAATTTAATGGATCCATCACTTTTCCCCATTTCCTCCAAATTCTAGGTTGTGCTTCCTGTGGTCAGGGATAACTTTAGAGATGTGAAATTAATCAGGCCCTGGATGCTTTTAACACTATAGAAAGATCCAGCTTATCTGTTCAAAGACATTGGGTGGATAATAATTACGCCTTCTTTCTTACTTAGAGATCGCACGAAGAGACCAGCCTCCCCAAAGGAGATTTTTCTAACTTCTTTACAGAGTAGCTGTGTAAGCAGACCGAGTTTTGCTTCATTAGTGTAACTATCTGTCTTGTGAATCAGAAACACCCACTTACACAAGTCCAGACGATTTAAACATCCACCTTTTACAATAGAGCTACAGTATTCCGTTGCTCACATAGAGCTTCTCTCTAGACAATGATGTGAAGCCTCAAGCACTCCCTGCCTCTCTTGGCTCATTTATGTAGATAGTGTACATCTGAACCCAGTGATCAGTTTTACAAAGTAGTTATCTTTTACAAGAAAATCAAAGCGGAAAGTATACAGCCTGGTAATTTTCACCTGCACTTTGTGTTTCCTTGGTTTTTTATTTGTTAATGTTAAATAGTCCATCACCAAAATAACTGCTTTGTAAAATCATCGATTTATTTGTACTGTAATTGGGACAATTTATTTTAAGTTTTTTGGCCCATGTGTATTTAGCAGGAGGATCAAAACAATAGGCCCACAACCACATGTGCTCATTGTCCGGTGTGTAAAATGTTTACACAGTGAGTGTCTGAGGATGATTGAGGTTTTCTATTATATTTATGGTTCATAGATGCAGTACAGAGTGGGCCAAGAATAGTGGAATATGGCTGTTAGAAAACCTGCACCATTTTGTACTCACTTATGTCTGAATGTAGCCTTTCGTTCACAGTGAGGTTCGCAATTCCTGGATTAACTACAGATTCTCACAGTGTAGAAAAGGCCCCCTATAGGAAGGAGTTTATCCTGCCAAGATGATACAAGGCTATAACGAAATGTGCCAACCTGCTTGTGCCAAGGTACCCACCATGAGCTCCCTTCTACTGTATCTGGTGTAGACCTTGCTGAGCTGTGGGCTGTACCTGGCCCAGCTCAATGGTTGTCTGAGCCACATGCCTTCACACAGTTCAACATGCAATTAGATTCGTGTGAATTACACTCACAGCTGACTTTTCAGGAAGGAATTTTGCCCCTCACTAGGTGTCAAGCATCTTGCAGAATTTTAGCTCTATGGTGAGATCAGTCCCAGATAAATGGGGAGATGGATTCGTTTGCTTTTGTGATTCCCAGTGATCTTCCTCCATCTCAGAACTTTTTTCCTGCTAGGTACTTAAAGCACATGTCCTTCTACAACTTCCGCTGTTTCAGCGTTTTGGAAAGGCGCATGTTCTGGGTATATCATGGATTTATCACACACAATCGCTAATCAATTCAAACCTTGGAGTCAGGATTGTGCAGAATGTATACCTGTGCTGTCAGTAGACCCTTTACCAAGGTGTGGAGTGCAATTAATTAACTGATGGGTTAAACTAGTTAATTAACATAGAGACACTCCAATACAGGCCCATTCGGGTTTCTCCTTGTCAGGCTTCTTAGCCCAGGATGCACTTACGGCCATTAACTACAGTCACCTTGTTCTCTAGAAGGCAGGAACACACGAATACCTCACACATGACCTATATAAACAATTGTGCACATGCATAAGTGTGCAAGCACACTCACACACACACATTTATCTACCTACTTCACTTTTACTTCTTTCTCCAGAGATAATCTTATTGTTATGCATCTGACCTTCAGTCATCCCTGAGCTTTTACAAAGGATTCCTCCTAAGGTCCCTACAGGTATCCAAATCTGTGGCCACCCAGGCCCCTTTAAAACACATAGAATGTGCATGTGTGGTGTAGCCTGGAGACACATTCTGAGAGACTTTAACCATGCCCAGATTACTTATAACCCTGGTACACTGCGAGTCCTATAGTTAGCTCTAATAATGTGTTCTTTAAGGAATGAAGATGAAGAAATAAAGGCTTTTAATTTTTTTTGCAAATGGTTTCTATCTCTAGTGGGATGGATCTGGGCACAGGGCTGTCTCTGCTGATGGTCTTATACAACTCAAATAAAAACACAAAGATTCTCATTTAGATTTCTTGTTTCTTCTAGAAGGAATCCAGGGCATTCAGCAGAGAGCCTTAACTATGTAATCAATCTTTTCAAATACAAAACTAATATTTTTGAGGAAAACAGTGACGTCTCAGGTCCTTTTTAATCAGACACCTAAAGCAACTGGAGAAGGAAAAGGACGATCAAGGCCAATTATTAAGTTGGGCCAATTTACATATTTAATAACTTGGAGAGGTCAGACAGGTCACATTCTAACTGAATATCTGTCATCTCCTCAATGTCTGTTTCTTACCCTATTTGCATAAGCAGTTGACAGCTCATTAAGAGCTCGTTAGAAACAGAGAAGACCCTGTAATCAGGGAGACACAAAACTGAGTAGTGCTAAGGAGGAAGTCTTTACTGGAAAGACTATGGCATCCGGCTCTGTGATCTGATAGGGACGGCAGGCGAGTAAGATGTACCTGTGTGATATTAATACATAGCAATGTCACATTCACCCGCTTCAGCCTGTTTATCTCAGCAAGAAGTGAGCACGTGGGTAAAAGAATCTAAATCATGCAAGGAAAAGCTAAAATGATCACAGTCCCAAACAAAATTTTCATACACACACACACACACACACTGTGTCTGTATATAATGTGTGCATATAGCCACATATACATTTTATATATATTTTATTTATGTACAATGATTAAAATAAATGTATACCAATACAATACGTAACAGCCTATATACATATATTATAAACTTTAGATAACTATAAATTGGATAAACCAAATGTTCTTACTGTTTAGGAATAACCTATATGTGAAAAAAAACAAAATTAACCATGCTTCTTCTTGATAAAGTGATCAGCATATAAATTAGTTTGTTTTTATTCACTTGCGAATAAACTCGTGGCCCAAACAAAAGAGACAAAAGTCAGGGCCTCTCTGAATAACTGTTTGCCTGATACTTTAAAATCTCTAAGTACCAAAATCCTTCTTTCAGATGAAAGGCAACACCGGTGGGCCCTGCTGTTTGTCCTTCCGCCTCTTACACAGGCTGTTGTAGAACCTGTGAATTGAAAGCTCGTTTAAACATGTAGGAATCAGTAGAGCGGAAACAGGGAAAGGTCCATTTGCTCATGTTTTATTCAGTTTCAGGCCTGCAGTCTTGCTGGACAAGATGTGGAGTTTCCATGTCAGGTAAGCTAAAAGACATTCTTTGTACCTGGAAAGATTAAGACACTTTTAGCTGATACTGTATTTTTGTTTATTATTTTATTCCGTAAGCCAGATCAGAGAGGGTGAGGGTAATTGGCTGTGAACTACTTTTTTTTCCCCACCTATGTTGCTGTGTCACTTCTTAGCATTGAAAAGCACGGAAAGCTGCTGGCTTTACTGAGGCCATTTGCACGCTCCTCGTTGGAATACATTTGAATGCCCAATTTGATCTCAATGGCACATCCTCTGCAACATGAAATAAAACAGGGCTCTTAAGAAAAGTAACTCCGTACACACTCCAGACCTCTCAGGGTTGTGGGTAGAGCTGGAGCCTTGGCTCTCTGTGTGGCAGGGTCCCCTTCTCTTTCTTTCCTTCCTGTGACAAGCAGCCATTGTCCCCTTGGTGAGATCTGCAATATTACTTTGACCCCAGCCCATCAATCTGCCTCAATTGGATAATGATGTGTAATCACTTTCTTTCAGGGGAGTCTATAAATTTGCCAAGGCCCCATTCTTCTCTGAAGGACTCCTTATGCTAGCTCCCATTTGTGCAAATGAGCTCTCTTTTGCAGGGGCTAAATAGCCTTGCACATGCTCCATTCTGTGGGGAGGCACCGAGTGGATTTCTGTTGATTTTCCACGCTCTAGTCTCTTAAAGGAGACTAAGTCTGACATACAGAAACACAGTCGGGGGTGCCCCGAGTCAAAGCCACATCACAGGCAGCCGCTTTTCTCATTAAGACTGACCCATCATTAGGTCGCTTCAGTACCACCCTTGTAATCAATGAGCTTAATGTTTTGTGCACACAGAAGCCATAAGGAAAGGGGTGGGGAGGTGAGCGGGGAAGGGAAAGAAGGCGAGCACAAAAAAGCCCCGCGTGCGCGTCTAAGTCTCAGCAGGGCCTATGAGGAATTCAGGTAGCACACTCGCGATCTCTCAGCCACCACAACACTCTGTTCTGTTTGTGAGATAAAACCGCACAGACCTGACATCCCCACATGTCCTCCTGCTTCTCATTAAGTCAGATGAGAAACGCCTTGTTGGAGGCTAGAGCTGACTGGGTGGTGAGCCTGCAGAAGCGCCGAGTGACCTTCGGGTGTAATAAAGACTCGGTCCTCAAAGAGATTCCTAACCACAGCCAAGGGGAAACAAACAAACAAACAAACAAACAAACAAACAAAAGAAAGGAACACAGGTAGAGAGTAACGGAAGCCGCTCCAGTAATAAAGTAGTGGCAGAAGGATTTGGCCCATTGCATTCCCGACTCTTAGAGAACTACCCTGTGGAAGAAGTGAAAATAAACACTGTCAATGCAAATGAGTGAGTGACTGAGAGCTGAGAAGCCAGCTTAGACAGAGCCTGCCCTTTGAACAATATTCATTGATAAACATAGCAATGTTACAAAAAGCTCTCTGATTAATTCTAAGTCTCTAGCCATGTCATATTTTCTAGGGTCTTTTTATTGGTGCTGTTTTGTTTTGTATTTTCTAACATCTCATATGGGGGAAGATCATAAAAGCTTACATTCTCAAACTCTTTGTTTTGATATTCAAATATTTAAAGACAATTATAGAAATCATATGCAATTTATTTAATTAAATAATCAGTTTATTTGCTAACTCAATCATTACTTGCCGTAGTAATATTTTTACTCACATGGACACACAGGGAAAGTACATTTTAAAGAAAATACGCATCCGTGGATTTCAGAGATGAATCATGAGATAAACACTGACACAGTGACCACTCTGGTTAAAGAACCACTTGATATTGAAATATTAAATTCAAGGGTTAAAAAGAATATTCAACTCTTTAAGGACACCCTGTGATGCATCCTGGGTTATTTCAGGCCTGTGGACCTAGAGGATGTCACATCATCAACGTCACAATGGCATGGAAGAGGTTGATGCCCCGAGTGGCTCTGTGGCTTGTACAGGCAGTGAATGGATGGGGACCATAATTCATGGGTAATTCCACCTTGCTGTGGGCCTCCAGAGAGTCTCAGACTGACTTTGATACAAAAGCATTGTATCACAGTGTATTTTAAGCAGGTCTCTGTGCCTTTCTCTCCTGAAGCCATTGTGTTAGTTGAGTCTGAAACCCTAGAAAATTAAATATATTAAATTCAGAGAAGCTGTTTTGTTTGGCTCATAGAAAGGCTGAACATACCAAGCTGTGACAATTATAGATGCTGAATACAGAGACATGCATTGACGTTAACTAAATGTTCAATTTTACAATGTGTCCTCACTAGTCAAATTATAGCACATGCCATGAGTGTCACCTTTTAAAAACTCCAGATTCCTTTGCTAAAAGGTAATTATATAATGGAAAAATATATATGTATATATATATAATTATTGTCTGTTAATTATTTTGCATTATATATCTATATACACATATGTATACACACATACATATGTAATCTATAAATATTTTCTTCTAAAAATGCAAATCATTTCCTAGAGTATGCTGTGCATTGGAGGGAAAATTATAGAATTGATAGGAAAAAAACCTAAAAAATAAAACTTCGGACTTGGGATATAGGTCATTGAGAGACCATTGGTCAAACTAGCATGAAGACCTTTGGGTTCAAGTCTCAATATGACACAGAAAAGTTTGTAATTTATTACCAAAAAAACTGGTGACCTAGAAAATGATTACAAAGTTAATTTTCTATCAATTTTTTTTTGCAACCTTCCAAATATAAGGCTCTAATTTTTTTGTTTTGTTTTAATCCTTGTTGGTAAATATTACTGTTTGTGTCATAGTTGCTTTAGAGAAAACTGCCACAAAAAGATTTAAAAAATTATTTTGCAAAAGATTGTCCCTTGCCCAAGGTCATATACCAGCTAAGAAACTGAGTTAAACTTTGAATCTTGGGGCCAGAGATGGAGAGATGGCACAGCGGATAAGAGCACTGACTGCTCTCAAAGAAGGACCAGGGTTCAGTTCCCGGTACACATTGCTGCCTTCAATAATTCGTAACTCTTCTTAGGGAGCTCTAGTGCCCTCTTTTGGGCTCCATCAGCATTGCATGTGCAGAGTGCATATAAATACACCCAGGCAAAATACTCAAACACATAAGATAAAAGACAAATAAGCCTTTAAAAAATTTTTGAACATAGGTCCATCTGATTCAAATGTATATTTTGCTATTTTCGTCTACTTATTAAATTGAGTGAAATATTATTCTGTTTCAATATCCAGAATATACACCATAAAATTAAATTTGCTGTGCTTTCCTGATCCAAAATTAGGGACACCGTGGAAACAAAAATGATACATTGGAGTCTGACCATTAAAAAAATTCAAAGTTTTGGAATATTGAGATGGCTCAGTGAGTAAAGGCATTTGCTGTAAAGCTTGGTTACCCAAATTTGATGGCCAGAATCTATGGTAAAATGAGAGAAATGACTCCTGGGAATAGTTCTCTGACCTCCACAACACATAGCACACACAGCACAAACACACACATACTAGTAATAACACAGGCAAGTTTAAGGAAAACTTCAGATTTCTCCAAAGCCATGTAATTGGCTACAGAAGGGCCTTTCTAGTATCAGTACACTTCTTATGAATCCAAATTATGATAATTTATTATTTAAACATTTGCTCTATTTCTGTGATATGCTTGAGATAGAATCACTAATCTGAGAAATGCATGATTGGGAGCCTTGCTTCTCGTTCCTTTGGCATCCTTCTGAGAAGATAGATTTGCATGTAATATTTCTCCTGGGATGCTTCCTGGTTAATGTAAGCATTAGAGTCACAAACACACCAGCTGTATCATCGCTTCTACACACAGATCAGCTGGGAATTTATTTTATCTTAGGGCAAAGAAGCAAACGGGACCCAAGTGAAGTCCTTCAGAGGCCCCTTTAATATAGTTTTGACAATGTTGATTTTTATGTTTGATTATGCATATGTATGTGAGGGCGGGGGAGGTATGTGCATCTTAGTGCAGGTAACCAAAGAGGACAGAAGAGGGCCCCAGAGCCCCAGGAGCTGGAGCTACAGGCATGTGTAAACTACTCTTGTGTTCTGTGAACCAAGTCTACAAGAACAGTATGTGCCCATGCCTGCTGATTCAGCTCTCCTGGCCTTTCAGGATGATTTTCAAGGAAAGATGACCTTGTTCAAGCTCTGCCTTACCCACATGACCTCAGTTAGGTCCTCCTAGCCTCGACTTAGATTTATTTTTGTAGGCTCATTTTCTTTGACTAGGTACAATTGATCTGAACACTAGGCCTGAAAACCAAGCATTCTGCTCACTGCTGAAGCTACACAACAGCAGAGTTACATGAGCATGGCTGTTCACCCCACCCCAGCTTCACCTTGACCCAAGGCTGATTTGAGTTTCCTTCTTATTCCCTATGGGAACAACAGGCAAGTTAATGCCAGTCTGAATTTTCTTTCAACAATTCCTAAATAGAGAAAAGCTCTCCACCTTGCGGGAGAAATCTGATTTGCTTAAATACTATAGAAAGTAGCACTGGCTCAGTAGCAGACACACAGTTACCTTGGTAACTGTCTATTATGATCAATGTACTAATGTAATCTCTTAAATTTAAAGGGTATTGTTGTGCAAAGACTGACAATTATACAACTTTAGCTGTTGTTGTTCCTGAGGTAATTCTTGTTTTTTTTTTTCTGTGCCATTACACCTCCCTCATTTTTCCTTGGATACCTGGAAAATCTATAGCAGAGTATTAATTGCTGGAGACAATGTCTATTGGAAGTATGGACATCATGCATTATGTGGTTCAAATGGGTGTGTAATAAATGCTTCACAAGTAACTGTTAAGTGCCTTTTGTAAATCCATGTGGTTTTAAGCTGTTCCTTCATAGGTGTGAAATCTTGTAGTGTGAAAAATTAATCTTCCTCATGCCGTGACCCACAAACAACCCCCAGCATCCCATTTCACCTCAGTAACTTGGTTTTCATATTTGCACTTTTCTTGTTGGTGTCACCAAATTGATTAATTAATAATTAAGTTGTCAGTTACATAAAGGATTGATTATATAAAATGAAGGAACGATTAATGGAAAGTAGTCAACTGATAAAGAAAGGTTTGGGAATCCCCAAACCTAAATGTGTAAGAACAGATGATCATTTGCCTTGAGCTATTAAAACAGAGATTTCACATTAAATGGATGAGAACAGCAAACATCCGGGGAAAGTATAATGGCAGTGTTGATGCATAAGCGATGACATCCTGAGACATTGCATGTCTGAAGGTGTTCCTAAGAGCAGTCCGCACAGCACTTGGGACCACTCACAAGGCATGCTGGAATGCAGCTCATACAAAGCTCAAAGCTGAGGCGTTCTCCTAGGGGGAGGATAGAGGCTTTCCATGTAAGGGTCGATGTGCTCAGCTGTCTACATTCAAGGCTACGTCACCACCAGGAATGCCATGGATGGATGGACACTCCTCCCCAGTGCTCAGCTGCAGAGGTAGAATCTCCTCTTCAGGGCTGCGGCATGGGGGATGTCTTGGTCACCACCAGGCCTGAGAGATGACAGTTTCCTGCCTTCGGACCTAACAACTTCCTTTACTCGGTGGGTTCTGTCCCTAGTCTGGGTGTGGAATGGCCCCAGAGGTCCACATTTTAACCATTTGCTCCTAGGTTTAGCATTGTGAGAAAGTGGTGCCCAGTAAAAGATTTTATATTTTTGTGGGAGGCCAGAATTTTTTTCTAGTTTGTTTCCCTGTTTCCATGAGGTGAGAAACTATTTCTGCTATGAAGTGCTTCATTGACACAGCCCAGAAAAAAGAAAGAAAGAAAGTAAATAAGGAAGGGAGGAAGAAAGAAAAAAGAAAAAAGAGATTTAGGCCTCATTATCATTTGAAACTCAGAAACCGTGGGCCTTAGAATGAAAGGCACTAATATGTTGCATGGGAATTAAATATATTTTTAAAGCACTTTAATTTGTTAAAAACACTAAAAAATGAAACCCCACAAGTATATTGCATTTCTTCATTGGCTCCAACCTCTCATGTTAATTTGTGATGAAAGAATTTGAATATGCTAATGCCATGACTTACTTCTTTGCTCAAACATTAGTGTGTTAGACAAAAGTGTACACTTAGTGCTTAGACAGACAAGAACACAATGATAATTGTCGATTTACTACCAAAAGTTTACATATTTGAGGTCTTGTGTTTTTCATGTATATGATAAACACGTATCATGTATGTTTCCTCTGTATTTATCTTAGCATACCAGCAATGACTATTATGCTGCGACTGTGACTACTGGGTGACATTCCTACTGCAGGATTTAGCTGGAGCCAACCTTAGCTTTTAGAGGTTCCCATTCTTAAGTCTGCCTTCTGTCATTGTTCCTTACTTCTACAAGGCCAGAAAGGTCAGCATCAGAAGGACAAATGTCACATGCTGTTTTCTTAGATGTGCAGTGGCTGAAACAAAGGCTTGAATATGAAAAGAGAAGCTTTAGGGAAGGAGAAAGAGCAGGAGTAGCATGCAATGAGAGGCAAGGACAATCAGAGCATGTGTCATGCACACATGAAAATGTTACTAGAAAACTCATTGTTACGTGCCCCAAGAACAATCCTTTGTGAGACCCAAGCACTTTGGCCATAGAGTGATAAGAAGAGATGCTATAATGTAATACGGATGCTGCCAGTTACTGTGATGTGACATGACCAGGTGACCCCGTTTACCACACTCCTGATGTTCTCTTCTTTCCCACATTCTTAGGCTCATGGGATGCAGAGGACACTGGTACACTGTACCAGAAGTACAGTCTGACTTTAGTTGTTCTATTGTTTATCACTCTTGCATGACTCTAGTGCCTCTAGGCGAGGCCCATGGCAGTATTCTTTCAAGCAAAGACGTCATAGAGGCTAAAAAAGGAACTGGGGATCCAGGTAAAATACTGGTTTTGTAAGTCCACCTCATGAATGATGCTGCGCCAGGGTATCATGGGGACTCCTCACAGTGTGGCCGCGCCAGGGTATCATGGGGACTCCTCACAGTGTGGCCGCGCCAGGGTATCATGGGGACTCCTCACAGTGTGGCCGCACCAGGATCAGCACACGCTTTTTGGTTTTTCCAAGCAGGAAAATTGACTTAGCATTAATACTGCAAACTAACACATTAATATAAGTACATAAACTTGGTTAAACGTAACACCATTCATGTGAATGGCATTTGTAATATGGGGATTTTATCACAGTTTCTCTCATTTAGTGGATGAAACAAGTATAAGCCTGCATGGAGAATCAGGCTCAATAGTGATGTGCTGAACTGTCCTCCCAAGGCTCATCAATACTCAAGGATAGGCACTGTGATTATGACTTGCATTTTAGTAAAAAATCTCACTTAGCAGAATAAGGTAAGAAAGCACAGAAAGGAAAAGGTTACCAGGGATAAGTATGACACCACATCACAGATGTGACCTACCAATAGACTGGAAAATTGTATTAGTGACTGTAGCAAGGTCTGACAATGAATGGTCTATGTTAAAAACCTGGGCTGCTCTCACATGCAAGCATGAATGAGCAGAAACAGGAAAATCTAAAAGTGTACCCAAGGAGCTAGGGCAGTAGTTCAGTGGTAGAACATTTACTTTCGTGACATGCACAGTATGCTGGGTTTCATTCATATACACACTAATATTAATATTATTAATTTTATCAAAAGCTTGGGATATTTTTGAGGAAAATTATGTATTTAAAAAGAAAATTTGTATGGTATGTTTCAAAATTTATTGAAAAAAAAAAACTAAAGAAGACTGACATATGTGGTGGAAAGTCATATGTCTAGGTTGTCTGTTTGTTTTAAATAAATGGAGGGATGGAGAATAGCAAGCAAAACACTGTGCGTGCAAAGCCAGTGGCTGACCAGTGTGAAGGTCTGTTAAGCTGTCTTAGGAAGGGAAACACAGCAGCATTGTTGGGCAGGTAGAGAAGGAACAGAAAGCCCAGGAACCAGGTGGCATATACACAAGTGTGATAAAGGACAGACAGCAGTGTGGGAAAGAAAGGGTTGTCACTGCAGCGATTATCCCGAATCAGTTAGACATCTTTTAAAAAGTGATCAACAGGAAAAAAATACACCCAAGTAATCAAGCAATAGGCAATAGTCAGAGAAATATTTTATATTACAATACTTTTAGAATTGTCTATAAATATATTTTAAATCTTCAATGTTATGAGAGAGAACATACAAAAAAAATAAAATAAAATAAAGCCAAAATCCTAGTATGTGTCATACAAGATGGCTTGGTATGTAAAGCGTTTGCCATGTAAACAGGAGGACATGAGTTCAGATCGCCAAAAATGATGTAAATCCTAGAGCAACAGCTCATAGCTGTGCCCTAGTGCTCCCCTGGTGAGAGGGAGCCAGTGCATGACCCCTCAAAGCCCTTAGCCATCTAGCCTGGAATACACGGCAGATGAGCAACAAAGGGGCCTTGTTTCAGATTGTCCTCTGATCTCCATACATGCAGCATGGCACATCTGCACTCATACCCGCAAATGTGCGCGTGCCACCCGGAAGGCATACTCAAGACATTTATATAGCATCTCAAGTTGGCACTATTTGGATTAGCTTCAAGAGAGAACAACTCAAAAGTAGAACAGAAAAACGAGCAGTTTTATATCTTGCTGATGGAGTCCTACAGACAGACTACTAGTGCTATGTGCAATAGCAACACATATTAGGAAAAATATTCTAGGCAATGTATGTATAATGAGTTATTTTACTCAATCTTCAGTAAACAGGCATAAAGAATTTATTTAATTTTTTAGGATTCAGGGCAGTGGTTTCCTTTGGAAAATTACAGTGTAGAAGTGTTCTAGGAACCACGGAGTCTGTTTGTTTCTTCCTTGGACCTACTGGCTACAAGAGCCGTTTGTCTTATTATATTCTATTCATCTGGAGAATTACGATTTGTGTATATATTCAAATGTTTGTTGTCTATTGGTTGCACATAAAAACTGAGAACGTACTCCCTTCAGATGGTTCCCCAGGTGGTGCTAAAAGCATACACCACAGCAGTGGAACGGGAAGTGTGTCGTATTTCCAGTGTTTGCTCATTGTGTGTGGTAGAAATGATGTCTTAGAATCTCAGGAATAAGCAGAAAGTTGACAAAGTATTACTTTGATTCTGTTGGGCATGGAGGTGGTAACTAGCCTAGGGCATAAGTAGCTAAGAGAGAATGCAGATTTAACAGCTCAGTGTTTTCGGCTCAGCGATAGGGATTTGTTTTGAATTTATATAATTGCTAAGGAATAAAGTTGGTGTGGGGCAAGGATGTAGGAAAGTCAGAATGGTTGAAGTAAGATAGAGGAAAAGTCCCATGTTTGACTTTATTTTGCATCTTTACTCTTTTTTTTAGAAAACCATTAATATTTTGTTACATTTTAAACAGTATGTGCAGGGGGCGAAGATAAAGCATTTAAGATGTTCCTTTGTTATTTTTTGTGTGTGCATCATGTGTGTTTGCAGGTTGTGTTTGTCAAGCACCCATGCGGGGGGGCAGGGCAACTTTGTGGCGTCTGTTCTCTTCTTCCACCTTTGGGTGGGCTTGAGGGTCTTCTTGAACTCACGTCACCAGGCTTGTGTGATAGTACCTTTACCGACTCAGTTGCCTTACTGGCCCTAAAGAATCTTAAAATCCACATTCTCTGCATATTCCTGTGTTGAATTTAATAGCACATCTACCTCTTCTCATTGAAAAGGTGCCTCATAGAATCATTTAGCCATGGGTTAGAGAAGAAAGAACAGAGTACACTTAATTCTTTTAAGTTTTTGTTGTATCAGTCTATTAATTTACATTATTTATACAGGACATTCACTCTTCAAAATTAGAGTGTATGTATAATTTATGACATATGAGTTTATTTTCTTGCTTTTTATGTCCACTGAAATAGCAGTTGATTATTGAAATGTACAGAATCCTCACTCGTTATGTTGGGAAAGTATCAAGGCAGGACTAGAATGCAAGGGGTAATACTATCACATTATCCTGGTAGGTCAGTTACATTGGAACAGAATGTAAACCAAGGAACTGAATTCTACATTGTTTCTGCAATACAATGTGTTACTTTTGAAACACAACTTACCTTTACGTTATAATAAACATCAAGATACAAACAGCATTTTTCTTTTTAAATTTTTATTTAATTAATTTATTCAGATTACAACTAAATTGTTCTCCCCTCACTTGTATCCTCCCATTCCTCCCTCCCTCCCTCTTTCACCCTATTCCTCTCCCCTAGCTCTGTGACAGAAGGGGATCTCCTTCCCCCACAATATGATCACAGCCTATCAAGTCTTATCTTGGTATCCTGCTTACTCTTTCTCTGAGTGCCACCAGGCCTCCCCACCAAGGGGAGGTGGTCAAATATGGGGCACCAGAGTTCATGTCAGAGTCAGTCCTCACTCTCCACACAACTGTGGAGAATGTCCTGTCCATTGGCTAGATGTGAGTAGGGGTACAATGTTTACTGCATGTATTGTTCTTGGTTGGTGCAGTAGTTTGAGCAGACCCCCCTGAATCCAGATCTGCCTGTCATGGTGTTATTCTTGTAGGTTTCTAGGACTCTCTGGATCCTTCTAATTCCCCATTCTCACATAGTTCTCTCACCTAGAGTCCCAATAGGAAATTCTAGCATCTATCCTAATCTCCTGGGAATAGGGCTACCTCATGACCTAGCTAATCCACTCCTTGGAATATACCCAGAAGATGCTCCAGCACACAAATAGCATTTTTCAATGCTGCTTCCTTCATAAGAGATTCCATACTATGGAAGAACATTCTTCAGAAGCAAAGCTGGTTCAAGGTTTCGAGCGTAAATGCCCAGAGTCTTATGAGAGCTGTCACCTGTGTGTCACAATGCACTTTGTTCTCTCCAGTGTCCAATCCCTTGACCCCTTGTTACAGTTTCCCATCACAAACCTCCACGTCTGGAAGCTGTCAGCCTCCTACACAAAGGAACAATGGGATGTTTTCTTTTTACCACCTAATTATTCTGCTGTTAGATGATGGGATTCATTAGCTTGCTCCATGTCAGGAAAAAGCACAGGCAGAGCTGGTGGAGTCCGCTGCGCCCAGTCTCCAGGAGGCAAGAGGCAGCTAAAGCCTCTGTGCTGCAGACAAATGCTTCTTGTGGTGGGTGGTCCACCGAGAGGTAACTGGAGCTCTGCAATACATCCACTACAATCAACAAAAGGGTACAGCAGCTGCTCTGTAGGGAACTGGGGAAGAAGAATTTGTTTAAATAAAACCACAGGCTTGTCGGAGCGGGGACGGCATTCTCAAAGGTTCTTGCCACTGTCTGAGGATGTGCAGATCGTTTAGTCTCAGGCCGAAGTGCTGATAAAAAAGTTTAAACCAAGACAGTGAGATATGAAAACCGAAGCATGCATCTTGTGGCCATGGGCACATTAGTGACTGCTAGCATTCAATCGGCTCTTTCTTCTGTGAAATTCTTGATGTGGGAGCCTTATTCTTATGCAATGGAACCAATCAAGGAATCTGTTATAAACCTGTTGGTAGCTGGTTGCTCATTTTATATTTCAGTATTATGTCAGGATCCTAAGGGTTAAAGGTCCCCACAGGAAGGAGCAGATCCAGAACAAGTTTGTCAGTGGGATCCAATGATGTAGTGAGAGAGTGTAGTCTGCATCTCTTGGTTATCCTGGAGTGTACTTTAACAGGACTTGGGCTACAGGCATGAAGATTATTTGAGGCCCTTCAGCTCCAACCTCAAAAGAAATTAAATCATGACTCAACTAAATTACGTCTTGAGGAAGTAACCTTGCCAATCTTAGCCCAGAGCAAAGCACTGCAGGCCTCATTACTGCCCACCCAGGGATCCTTTACCTGGATGCTGTGAACATGAAGGTCCACTGAAGAGTTCATAAGCAAGAGCAGAAGTTTTCTAAACATAGCATTATATACTTGAAAAAAAAACCCAGCAAAGCCAATACCTTAACCTAAAATCCTTTGCTGTTATGTTTTTCTCTTTCCATGTTTTATGGTGTGCAGACAGTTTATTGGTTCATGGGAGAACAGGACCGTTTCCCATTAAAGCCTGCAATGAAAAGAAGAATTACAAGCAAAGAACAAATTGGAATGAACAAAGAAAACTTTTTAAATATCCCTTTCAATCTATAATTTCTGAGGATGTATCGGGTGTTGTTTTGAGAAGTATTCCTCAAGAAAAATTTCCCTATCTGGCTTTGAAATGAAAGGCCTTCCTATCAGGAGTAGAAATGGGATTCTGTCAATTATCATGCCAGCCTGCTGTGTTCTTACACTGACTCCTCTGGATGCAGTTAGGCAATCAGTGCCTTACCTCAACCCAACACTGATGATCCCCAAAGTACTGAGCAAAATACTAATACTGCGTGAATATATTTTAGATCACTTTGGTCATCTAAGAAGAGAAAGTAGGCAGACGCGTCAAAATCTGCTTTACTAACACTGGCTTTGGCAGGCATCTTCCAAAATGGGATCTCCCCAAGGCAGAAAAGAACAGCTGTCCACCGCCGTGATCAAAAATCTCCTCGTTGATTGGGAGTTTCTGGGTGACTTGTCACAAATGACTCAAAGGGTCTATTCACACATTTGATTGAAAATTGACTATCAGATCTGTTGTGAAAACTTCTTTTATGCTGATGATGCAACCAAGTGGGGAAGAGAAAGCTGCTCTCTGTTCATCATTTCTACCTCAAGCAGTCTCACATTTAATACATGTTGTGTATTGTCTATTGTTATCAGGAAAGCGTGAACAAGAAAGTCAGTTTAGCATCCAGCATTGATGTTTTTGCTATGTTTATGGGCAATCACTGAGATGCTAAACGAATCTGTAACTTACATCAGTTCATCCTGAAAATTGAATTAAAATCTATCTTACAATTCTACTTATTCAACTCCCAAATACTGAGTGGAATAAAGAAAAGCATAATTTTTAAATATATGGTTACATTCCTAACTGCTATGCACCAACTTGACAAAATAAAGTGGCAATAGAAGATCTAAACAATATTGTTCCAAATCCATACCTGCAGCAATTCATTGATATGAATTATAGATTTGTTTTTGGAACATAAATGTAACCTAGAATTAATGCCATGGTCACTCTGACTTTCTTCATTTTCACCTTTTGAAATCCAAGGAATAGAACCAAGGCTTCATACTAGGCAAATACTCTACTATTGGCATAGGTTAATAGCCTATTTATTCCATATATTTTTCCATTCAGAAAGTAACTCTAGGTAAAGTTTTGTGGCACAGAGCTGTCCCTGAAATTCATCTTATAGTCGGCATTCTGTGATGCATGGGAAACCTGTATTGGTTCAATTTCTCTTTGCTGGCGTTGAATACCTGACAATAAACAATCCACGGCAGTGAAAATTTATTCTGGTTCACAGTTTCAGACACACAGTCCATTGCAGTGGAGAAAACATCATGCAGAAAGGGCAAGCCGCTGCTCACATTGCATGTACAGCCAGGAAACAGGGTGGGGAGGCTGGTTCTCAGCTTGCTTTCCCCTTTTTATTCACTCCATGGCCACACCCCCTTAAGATGTTGCTACCCACCTTTAAAGTCTTCCTTCTCTGTTAAACCTTTCTAGAAACAGCTTCAGAGGTACACTGCCAAAGTGCATTTCCAGTGGTATTCCGCTTGACAACGAAGATTTGTACTCACTGCAAATGCCTTGCTGCCCTTATAGAAGGGCGCTTCCTACAGAGAGCAGTGACACAGTGGTTTCCAGTGCAGGCTTTCAAAAGTCAAAGTTACCTCAGAGAACCCTTAAAATATGGAGGAAGGTGATAATCTACATGAAGGCAGTTACCCCTTAAGTCAGGCAAACCCCAAACATGGATGAGGAGAAGACCCTGTGGCCTCCCACAGATCTCATAGAGCATCACGAGCCAGGGGCTCCACATTGGCTTTGGAGCCCCTGGGCCCCTATTCGGGAAGGTCCCCGACTTTCTTTAATAAACAGTAGCATTCTGTCCTATCTTTGAAGCTGTGAAGTAGATAACCTTGTAAGATGCAAGTGGCTTGAAACAAGGACCTAAAAGCGTAGACAGTTTGCATGGTGTCTTTTCCTCTGTCTACAGATGTGTGTGGGACAGTAGAGAGCAGGAAGCCAAGCACAGGAGAAGCATTTGATGTGGCCTTCTGCTGCTGATTACTGATTTGGGGACCCTGCCCTCCCTGTTGTGTGACTCGCTAGGGCCCTTTGATTAAACGCAGACTTGGATTCAGTTACCATAACACCATATCAAGACTGTGCTTCCCCCTCTTCTAACTTCCTGCTTCGGAAATGAATCCCTGCTATGCTATCCTGGCTACGCTATCAGGCCTACATGCTCTTTCCACTGGAGAGACAGAGGCGGGTTGCCACACTTTGAGATGCTCAGACAAGGAGCTGGAGACTCTTCATCACAAGACTGTGTGATCTTGTCAGGCCTTCAAATTTACCAATGGAGCTGGCCACAGATGTGAAAAACCGTTCCAGAAATCCAGCAGGATCTACTCGGATTCTTTTTTCCCTACCTCCTCCTATCAGTCTTGGGATGCCTTAACTTTCATTTAATGCTTAGTTCTACCAGATGCACTGTCCTCATTAGAGTCTGCTCTCTCTTGGGCTGCACAAGAATGGGACCAGAATTCTCTATGGTCACTAGAGCTAAGGGGCTCACTGAGTCTGTATTCCAGGTTTGAACGAACTCTCATGTGTCTATGTCTCTGTAATTTTAAGAGGCATCTTTCTTTAGAGGCTGTGAATATACATGGTCCATTCAAGGAGATCATTTCCCCTTTCCTTTTGCTTGTGTCCCCTGGTGAAATAGCAAGGCCTCAGCACAAGCCACAGCAGATGAAGATCTCCGGTGATGCTCCCCTCTTCACAATGAGATAGAGTTAAAGAGCAGAGGGACACTCTCTGTCACCAAGTTCTGTGGCTCATTGGTAGATCTTTGAACCCAACTCATCACAAGGGCTGATTAAGAAGAGGAGACAGAGGGGAAATAGATACATTTTTTTTTTCATTTTGAATGTATATGGGGATTTTCCTAAGTGGTGTGTGTGTGTGTGTGTGTGTGTGTGTGTGTGTGTGTGTGTGTGTGAAGAAATGTGCAGAGCATGATTTCCTTGAATATTATAAACATAGTATAAGAAATCTATGAACAAATGCAAGGACAATGGCTATTAGACTAAGGGAGTGATATTTGAAGGTTGTAAGTAAGAGGAATTTAGAGGCATGGAGCTAGGAGACTAGGTTTCTTTGGGATTTGCTTACTCGTGTTCTGTAGCCCCAGCTTAGGGTTCCGGTGATGACTAGAGCCTGGTGACCCGGGGTACTTAGCACTCTTGGTACGTGTTGAACATCACATCTGTGACATCCTTTATGGTTTGCCATGTGTAGAAGAGAACAGTGGCAATGGCCCCTTCTGACATTCCATTTTCTTAAGTGAGTCCAGCTGGAAATAAACAATCGACTGCGCCCCCTCCCTTGCAAACTTTGAGATGGTGTGCTTTTGACTACTTCAAGGTACCAGGCGAAAGTTCCTAGGATACTTTTCTGTTAGTTTGAGTGAGTGCAGATGAAACGTCTCTCCTGTGCCATAGAAGCGCACTATAGCCACTTCTTTGGTCCTGTGCCGAGTCCCTGCCTGGCTTCAAGGTAGACAACAAGGGCTCAGTAGCCATTGACATCTGACTAGAGACCTTATGACGCACATACGTCAAAAGCCATCAAGCAATGTGTCAGAATGTGTAAACAAAATAGTGTGCAGACAATCTTTTTATTCCCTCAGCTTCCATACTATTCTTTTCCTATTGTGGCAGAATATTGACACAATATTGGCTTTTGACCTTCTTCAGTAGGGTGCCTTTTTTTTTATTTTGTTGTTTGGTTATAATGGAACTGAACCCCCAATTTTGGAATTCTGTTACATTTGTAGTTACAAATAGGTTAATTCAGATCTTGTAAATCAAGGGTCTTTACCGATAAGCGGACGGGGGAGTGACAAATTAAAAGCATTCATACTAGAAGTTTGTGCTGAACCCAACATGATTGGCATTCACTCATGTCATCCTTACTCAGCCTGGTGTAGCAGGCTTTGCCCCAATGAGTTTTGCTTACGATTAGTAGAAGCAAATCCTTTAGAATATATACATTGATGTCCAATTCATTTAAAGCAAAACCCACTGAGTACCTACGATATGCTCAGTATAATGTTTTAACCAAAACTGTGGCTTACTGAATTCTTTCCATGTTTCAGGTCCTTGGCTAAGAATTCAATTGCCTTATATTTTTGTTTTGGCTACTATGAGTAGGCCCAGAAGTTGTACAAAATAGTAACTGTTAGGCAGAAAAGAAAATTCAGAGTTTGAGAGAGTGAATGAACTTTTACTACCCAGGAAGAGTAACATCTTCCTGGACCGATTTATAATGTTTCAATTTATTCGAAACTTTTGCTAGTCACAATAGGTCCTATTTCTGTGGCTTTCCACATTTTTGGTTCTGTAGCATGCCAATGTAGTTTAACAGGTCAGGGCATCCAGAAATCTTTGGGTCAACTGTTCCAAACCATCACATTTTATTAGAAATATTCACGGCCAGGAAATATTCAGGAGTAAGATGTCTGCTGTTGACCTGAACTGCCCTTGTTGGCAGCACAGTCAGCTCTCTGCAGCCGCCCTAACTGCGACATCATCATCACCTTGGGGTGTTGTGCCTTAGTCCTCTCCTTAGCTTGGATGAGTCTGAAAGGGTTTTCTCAGATCAAATCTGCACTTTCCAGAGCAGAGGAAGGAAATCCAGGGTGCGACTCTATTTACACTGCTTCTGTCTGGGAGCAGAAGCACAGCAGCCATCCATCACGAACGAGGGAGTGCTTGCAGTACACTCATAAGCAGTAAATCGGCTTCCTGTTGTCTCATGCCCACATTCCCATTTCAAGTATTAGGAGGACTTTACTCCCTGGGAGTGAGAAAGGCTTATTTATAGGGTAAAAAATAGAAGTAGAAAGGCAGATTTTTAGGGGATTGGAAATCACATTAAAACACAAGCTGAAAAACATTTGATTTGGATGACATATTCCCAAGTGGAATTTGGTCATTAAGAATCAGGCATTGGTCTGTAAGAAAGTGAAAGTGAGCTAGGAGGGTTGTTCAGGAGAAGTGCAGGCTTAGCATAAGCTAAGGTACTGGATTCTGTCAACAATGGAGGGGAGTGGATGGGGGAAAGGGAGAAAGAAAGGGAGAGAGAGGTGGGATGGAAAGGAAGAGAGGGGAGAAGAAACAAAGGGCTTGCCTCATTCTCAAAAACACAGAACGCTGTACATAGCAGACTGCACTGAGAGCCTGTCGGTACGTGCATTCACGTTTCTCCGAATCACCTCGAATCCTGGAATCTGCTGCTTTGCTGTCTTTGTGGCCAATCCGCCCATCATACGCTACGAAGCATTCCACTGCCTGGCTAAATGGTGCTAATGTGAACACTTTGTCCCCACTGAGTCATGTTTGGACCTCAGAGTTGTATGTTTCTGGAGCCATTAAGAGGGTAAAAATACATTTGAGAGACAAGAGATCAAAAGTGTCATCCGACATTAAAACAAAACAAAACAAAACAAAAACCCACAAGTGTATGGAGTAGGATGAAATCATCCACAAACCCTGCTTGAAAATAACTGTCAAGTTCAGCTTTGTATCTATTTTTCTATATAGTTCCTAAGGAATGGCTCCCTCATAAATCTGCCAACCGCCTCTTAATTAAACTCGTTTTCTCATAATAGTAAAGCAACTCACTAGAGACACAACGAGACACACATCTTGAGCCATTAGACACCGGGTCAAACGCAACGAAAGCTGACTGTATGGCAGCACAACCGTGCTCCAAATGTCCCTTGTTTACAGTGTGTTGGGACAAAGTGAAATCTATTTCAGCTGCCATGTGGCAGTGGCCACTATTTTGAACCATAAAAAGATACTGAAATACAAAAGGCCTTGAAAAGACCAGGGTAAGATCGGGTATCGGGTGCGGGGAGAGAGAGAGAGAGAGAGAGAGAGAGAGAGAGAGAGAGAGAGAGAGAGAGAGAGAGGAAGCAGGCATCCTGGGATGGTAACTACTCCACCGTGGACTGACAAGGAGGCTGTATATTTTTAGAATATACTGAAAGGAACGGTGCTTTTACTTAGGTTTTTATGGCTTACCACGAGATGCAATTTTCTGGCCTTATATGCAGTTGTAACAAAAGTCAGGGACGTTTTATGATAGCTGCCACAGTTCATAAATGATGGGATATACTAAAATATTTATAGAACTGTAAAATCTTGATTTCTCTCTGGTTTAGCAGATGGGGCTCTAAAACCAGTTCCCAGATTGTCACATTTCTTCACCCTTTGGTGACAAAGAAGCCCGTTATCAGTGCTCTTCTCTGGAGAACAAGTCCACCAGTGTGAGCAGGGTCACACTCCCAGTCAATTATCTAGATTTGAGCAATGCCAATTAAGGAGGCTTTGAACAGAAATTCTAATGACTCCAGACATACATCTTGGCATGAGGCTCTGGGCTCATGTAGATAAGATACTCTCTGATGTACTTTTTGTCCATTCCCTTGTCTTCATTTCTGGGAAATTTCACTTCCAAAGCTGTTATCTCCCGCCGAGATCAGTATCATGCTGATATTAAACTAGTTTGTTTAGGTGGTGGAGAGAATTTCTGCTGTCATCTGTGTGCCTGTTTCTCTTTAAAACTGTGCTCTGGGATAAAACAACTGGTCCATGCAAGGGTATCAAACCCAAGCATGCTTTAAATTCAAGGAATAATTATAAGTTTGAGAGTGATAAAGGTGAGATGACATTGATGAATTAAATCATTCATGTTTATGGATTACTTTAGGAAATGTTATGGGAAAAGAAATGAACAATAGTTTAGGCAAAAATATTTAACTTATAAATGAAAGCTATAATAGACAGATAGATGGATGGCATAGGTTATAGGTATGATGGGTAGATGACAGATGGATAGGAAGGTAGATCAATTGGTAGATAGGTGATAGATGCAGTCAGATAGATAGACAGATAAACCCACACATCCATAGATATATAGATGATAAGTAACTGATAGACAATAGAGTTCCTGATGGCTTGGTTAGAGAGATTATATAGGTGAGAGATTAGATAGACAAATGTTAGTGCAAGTGAGATATTAGAGTGAAAACTAGGTGGATAGAAAGACAATCAGATGGGGAGATTCTGAATTGGACCAACTGAAGCTCTAACTGGGCTTAGTACACTGATCATAACCCAATTACTCACTGAAAATTATGAGACGTCTCTGTTAACACTCCCAATTTATAAATAAAATGACTTGTTGTTTTCAATATATAGGAACTACATCCAAAGTAAACATCTTAGACACATCATGTGTTCAGATGAAAATAATGACAAGAGTCACCTGACTGGGAACTTCTCAGCACTAAGGACTCTTCAGAACTACTGGTTCAGAACCTCAAGGTGGTCAGAGATAGAAGACTCTACACTTGCATAGGAGGAGGCTGAGGACTAATAGTGAGCTAATGGAGCTGGGCCCTATCTTTCCACTCTGAGCTGAAGAAGGCTGTGGTTCAAACTCTTAGCTTGTACAGCTATACTGAATATTGCAATTTAGATGGTCAGAATTATCCTTAATATTACATTACAAAACAATTCTTTCTTTATACATACTTGTCAACAATGCCGCTTCATTATAAAATGGATGAGGTCTATAAAAAGTATTTTAAGACAGCCTAAAATAAATTGATCATGGTGATATGGCAATGGTTAAAATGGTGTTTGAATATCATTATGGAACTTTAAAGTTATACTCTAGGCCAGAGATGGAGTGTGGATGGATCTCATTGGAGTGAAGATATTATAAATTCAAGGATATTATAGAACATATTATGTTGGAACATTCTATATGGAACACTCTATACAACGTTCCTATAAATTGTTGTGGTTAATTTATAATTATGGCCTAATTTATCATTAGACTAATTATTTCTAACCTACTAGCAATCAATGAAAACACAGGCACTTGGTGTATTTTAGAATGAGCCTTTACCTGGGGCAAGGCAGATATTACCTACTAAGCTATCCTCCAACAACTGCCGGTCTCCATCCCATGCCATCTGCTTCTAATAGTTTCTGTTTGGGCTACCTCCCATCTATAATCCCCAAATACTTGCTAATGTTTTATATTTCTTTCCATGTAGAGCTTCAGTGTCCCTTCTCTGGTCCACGTGGCTCTATTCCTATCCCATGGTGATTCTCTTCCTTTCTTTTCCTCCATCATCTTCTCTTTTCTCCCAAGATTCCATCTGCTCAAAGCCCACAGAACCTCCCTCTCTCTTTCCCTCTCTTCTGCTTTGCCCAGGTACATTCATTCAGCCAGGCAGGAAGGCAAGATTCAAGGCAATAACAAGATCTTGTGAGCCAACAATTAGCATGCGAATACATCAGACCACTCTCCAACAAACCCTTCCCTGCATTAATGGCATTGCATAGAAAAATGCTGAGTTAATTTATTTTAACCACAGAAAGCACTGTGAAGGACACATGGAGAAGACTCACACTACGGCATGAAAAGAAGTTTCAAAACTTTTATGTTAGCATTCATTTTTATAAAACATAGTGCATTTTTAGTGTAGGCTAAGCATATAAGTTCAAATTGTAATGTAAACTCAGTGTCAATGCTTTTGTCTACAATTTAATTGTTAATGTATCAACAACCTATTTTAAATATCCTAAAGCAGAAAGACACACAAAATGATATTACATATTGGTTGGGTGGTAAAAATGTTATGACCCTTGATTTTGGGGAATGCTGTAGTTTTCCTATATAAGTCATCTCTGCAGGTCTTAGCTCAGCGTTCATGATAATTGTATAAAACCATTGTACTGCCCAAATAAAAAATAGAAATCAACTGCACTTAGTGAAAAACTGGGTGTTATAACTTGATTTTATAATCAATAAAAACCAATGAAGGAATTTATCTGGAAGAGAGGTTGGGAAAAAGATAGTTCATGTAAAAATACATATAGCTTGAGGTAGAGTTTGGTGTTTCTACAAATTATATCAGAGGCAAAAAAGAAATGAAGAGAGAAAGAGAGAAACAGTCACGACATGGGCAAAAACAGCAAATATCATACATGTGCATTAGGGACCTAGCTATGGACTCCATTCAGAGTTACTCACTTTGAACACTGTGAAATAGACAAACAAAAAATCCCCAAACATCCTTCTTTTATTTGTTATAATTATCGTAGTTAAGTATCATCCTAATGCCCTTGTGTTAAAGGATGTGGGGATTATGAGTAAGTGGTGGAGTCTTTAAGAGGTAAACTCTAGTGGGACAAAGTTAGGTCACTGGGCTTGTTCTTGAAGGGAATATGGTTGTGACCTGCATGGCTCTGGACTTGACCTGACTGGGATATGAGAGAGAGAGAGAAGAAAAGATAGACACATGCACAGAGAAGCTGGGATCAGGTGGGCTGGGCACTCTAATGGAGACACACTATCATCAAACCCAAACTAAGAGGGCTTGTTATGCACTACAGCTTGAGGGGAAGGTTTCATTATGTACAACTGAATGAAGTAGTAGGTTTATTATCTATGGTAGACTGAGGAGGAGGTGAGCTAGCTGATGTAGGTGGGAGGTCTTTGTAGGGGAGCAGTTTCAGGTTGTTGTCATTCGGGAGGAGAAAGCTGTGGTTGGAAGATTCTTCACACAGCGGTTTTAGCCAAAGGTCAACCATTCCTAATAGCCATATTTACACCACAGGCAAGCTTTTCTATTGCTCTGGGGGAGGCTCTGCCATTCCCAGGGGTCTGAGGTCTTGAAGTCCTTGTAGTGACTGTGCTCACATCAATAATACTCATTTACTCAAGACTTTATTTGTTTCCCACAGAATATTATGACCCAAGCCATTTATTTTCTTTGTCTTGGCTTCCTGGCTACCACTGGTGAACACTTTTCTCTGTCAAATGATTTCACCATAACTTACTGGCCTGCCACAAATCCCCAAGGAGTCATGCCAATTGTTTATGGACTGATATTTCTCAAATCTGAGCCAAAATAACACATTCTTCTTTATACATTGTTTGTCACAGGCATTTTGTCTTAGTGTTTGAAAGCTGACTAGCACTTTGAGGCAAAGGAGGGTTTACAGTCTCACTCAAAAGCAGATGGTTAAGGTGATTTAAGGAGTCTGCACTGAACTAAGAAACAGTGAAATGCCTTTCAGAAAGCTGAAATCATGACACACAGTTCTGACATGTATGACAGGAAGAGGTCAGGTCATTGTGCAACACACTGAGTATGCTGAAGAGCCATGTGCCTCCCCCACACATGAAGAGGATGAAGGAGCCCATGGATGTTCACTCAAACGTTTTCTTGGTAAGGTTACAGAAGAGTGAGTATGTGTACATACTTGAATGAAGAAATTTGATTTTGTTTTAATCACTGTCTAGAAGTTTGAAGTGGACACATCATCCAACCCAAGGCCTCCCATCCGTTTACATGTTTCCTGTGAGATGCGCATTGACAGTTTGTGATCTGGTTGAGTCTAAGCTTCCAGGTGTCTGAGCAGCATTCTGATTCCAACACCCATTCCATTAAAGAGTTGGGTCATGTCGATGAGTTGCTCAGCGTTCAACAAGCTAAACTGATAAAAATTTTTAGTAAATGATATACCTAAGAAGCTTTTAAAACCTAAAATAATTTGTAGATGGCTTCCTTCAACTTTTACAACTGAAGATTGACATAATGACCCCTCCTTGCTTATCTCTTTAGTCAGCTTACCGTTTAAAAAAAGTAGATTGAGTTCTGAGAATGTAGCCATTCTTCTAAAAGAAGCTAAGTGTGAGTATTTCACTAGAAAAGCAGGATTATCAATAAGGTGTCTTAGGAGAACATGAGGAAGGTATTGCATGATGGTAGTGAGATAGACCATAGTGACGTGGAAGCTAGACATGGGATAGGACTTGGCAAGCTCCAAGCAGCAAGATCTCCCAGAAGGGTTGGGACAGACAATAGACTGATGCTTACTAGATATGTCCTTGAATAGAGAACACAGGGGCAAAATAGAAGTGCTACAAGAAAGGAGATGAGATGAGGTCTTATTAGCTACAGATACTTGATCTTCTTTAGTGTCTTGGTAACAGTCTATAAAAATGCCACAGGCAAGTATATCAGCATTAAGAAGTATGGGATACTCCATGTCCTAAATGGTTCTTCACTGCCCAAATTGATGTTGGAACCAAATCTCCAATATTATGGTGTTAAGGAGTAGGCATGTTGGGACATGGTTAGGATATGGTAGATCATTTATGAGTGATATTAGTGCCCTTACAAAAAGAGGTCACAGACAGCTGCCTTTTACTCCATGAGAATGCAGTTGGAAGGTGTCATCTATGATCCAGGCCCTCAGCAGAGAAACCTTCTATCACATATTTCTTGGCCTCAAGGACTGTAGACAATAAATTTCTGTTGCTTATAGTGTGTTCCCTATGACAAATTAAATGGTTGATGACAAAGTAATGATGTTCTTATGCAGTGATATTTTTTTATCAGACCAGTCAGTCTAATGCTAGCAATTCTATTAGTGTATACCAAAATACTTGATAGTGCTTCAGTAATGATTTAACCTAATTGATAGGAAGAAATAGAAATGTGAGAAATGAAAAAGCACCATTGTCTATAAACTGTAATCAACAGCGAGGGCAGGACAATGGTGATGAACTGAGAAGCAGGAGGGCACAGGGAGTGCTGGTTAACCCTGCCTTTACTTGAATGTGGAACGTGAAAGCGCTTGCCCAACAAGAACATTTTTGTTCACCGTTGTGTAATGGTGGAGGAAATGGTAGCTTCCAAGAATATTGATCTGTGCCAGTCATTCCCAGCAAGAAGTTAGATTAAAGTTCTATTAGCAGAGAGATGAGTTTCACTGGGTTTTAAAGTAGGCACTCATTGTGAAGGATGTGTGTTATAAACACACAAAGAGGTGGGTTATTACCCTAAACGATGCTACAGTACGCATCTGTTGCAGAGCTGTAGTATTCTGTACTCAGAAGACATCAATTTGGAAGAAAAAAATCCTTCTGTTGATCCTAGAATATGTTTGCTCCACTTAGGAGCATAATTTGTAAAAATTTGGCAGCAGGGAACTGTAAGCATCTATGTGCCTTTTCCTTTAGAAATTTGGTAAATTTGTCTTGGACATGATGGGGGTGATATTTCCTATTTTTCCTCAGGAAATTCTAGTGGGAAAATTAACTGGGAATTTTGTATCATTGTCTCAGTGCCGTTTAAATTATATTTATGATCCAAATTTGTACTACAGTCTCAATGCCTTTGTATGGGTGATGGGCATACAGGCACATAATAAGATTTTATTTATAATTGCAAGAGCATCTATGATCAGTCATAACGTCTGGGAAAATGCAGTTAGCCCACCAGTTTTTTTTTCAGAACCCATTTGCTCAAGAAAAGCTGATAACTACCTGTTTGATGAGTGCACCCATGGGGCTGACAAGTTTGGCATGCTTTAAAATTAAATAGGCTATCATATAAATATTAATACAGTTGTGTACAGGTTGAGCTGAAATGAAGCAGAATGCATTTGAGTTTGAGCATACCCTTAATTACTGCAACATCTGCCATATTTTCAGAGCTACCCTGGAGATAATACCTGAACAAGAACACTCACCTGTGAAGGAATGCAGACACATTACAGCCTAGAATACAGAGGAGAAGGGACTAACAAATCAGCCTTAATAAGATAGCATCCCTTTGCCAACTTACTGTCCTCAATACAATAATTCCCCTATAAAGTCCAAATATGGCATTATTTATGCCTGTGGCTAGAATTCTGACAGTCTTTTAGCTACTTTTCCTGTTTCTGTGATGAAAACCCTAAATAGCTTAAGAGTGAAAAGGTTTACTTGGGACTGCACTCTCATCAGCTTATAGTACATGGTGGGCAAGCAGAGCCTGCCACTGCCAGGGGGAGACACAATGGCAGAATTGAGGGTGTGGCAGGCAGGGGAGGGGGACTCACTGGACATGTTGCCCTCACATCCAGGAAGCAGAGAGTGAGTGGGAAGTAGAACCCAGCTAGAAAGTCTCACGATCTATCTTCGGTGACTCACTACCTCTGGTGAGGCTCCGTACCCTAAAGATTCTACAGTCTTCCCAAACATAACTACCAGGTAGGGACCAGATGTTCAAACACAAAAGCCCATGGGAGACATTTCACGTTCAAACTACATGGATCCCAGAAGCATGTCCTATGTCTGTAGTGAAGGGCATACCACTTTTCTTTTCTACAGTGTCAACTCAAGACACTATATTGAGTTCCCTGCCTTACATATTTTATATCTTGTAGAATAATTTAGTTCTTTCTTCTAGGAAGAAATTTATTAATTCATTAACTTTGGTTTTTGCCTAAATATGAGGCCAGTGATAGGCAGAATTTTCCAAGCTGGTCTCAAGGATTTTCACCTGCTGGTCTACATGGCAGACATCGTCCCTTGAATAAGCAGGATGATTAGGTTACCTTATGTGAACATGATCACTGTCATGATAACACCTCCATGAGGAGATCCCATCACAGTCAACTAAGAAGAACTTCTGATAGTCTGGAAGGGGCAGGGACATGGTCCTGTGGCTCCCCTGGGAGATAAAAGTGGCCTGCATACTGACACATACTGAGAGAGTAGGAACGTCTACTTTACAACCAGAAGTAACTGGGTTATATGGGGAAATTGATGGAGCCTGGAAGAAAGAGATGAACTTTTGAATTTTATCTTGATCTCTGAAGAACACCTGCTAGTGATGGCCTGATGACTGACATCAGGAAATTAGGGGACAAACTCAGGCTGGCCTGGTGGCTGACCCTGGGGAATTAGGGGACAAGCTCTGCTGCTTTAGGTCACCATGTGGTACTTTATAATGTACTGATAGAAAGCTATCAATGGTACTTACATAGTTGTTGAGAGAAACTACTTTGAGTTTGTGAGATAGGAAATCACTACAGATGAAGCAAAGGAGTGCGTTTGGAAATCTCAGAACTGCACAGAGGATGTCTAAGCACAGCAGCCAGAGCCCAAAGGGGGAAAAAAATGAAATGCAACCTTAAACTAAACTTGCACTTGATGAAGGACATACACACGTATGTTAGACGATACTTGGCTCCTACATCTATGGAGAAAGCACCATAAAATAGTAATTAACACCCCTTTCTCTTAAAAACATTTAACTGTAGTATGGAATGCCCCATCTTGCAATGGCTCCAAATTTGTTTGTCCAGTTTTGCAATGGTGGGAAATTGATGCCCAGTTGTTGGAAACCAGACTTCACAATTTGAAATGAGATCTCTTTCCTAAGTGGCAATATCCAGTCAGTCACTCTTCTATATCCACATCACACATGGGCAGTGACCACAGCTGCACATCAGCCACAAGATCACAGGAGTCTGCCACCTGCTCTCTACAGTGTGCTTGGTTGCTGCGTACCTGTGGTCAGAAGGTTGAGAGTGGAAGATGCACTTTGCAGCTACTTCCAGCTCGCTGTGTTTTTTTTGTTGTTGTTGTTGTTGTTTTTGTTTTTTTATCAGGATATAACACCTTGGTGATCCCAGGGGCAGCTGTAGACTAAGAACTGAGAAGACACACTGTAAACACAGAGAAGTTTACAGTTTACTGTTTTCTCGAACCTTTTTTTTTTTTTTTTTTTTTTTTTTTTTTGGCCTTTAGTCATGTAGAGTGTGACAAACAGTTGCTCTCCATCTTTCGTAGTTATGTTGCTAACTTTGTTTACACTGTTGTAGTCCATTTTAAAATTATTTTTAGTGGTTGTGTATTGTTCTAATATAAAAAGCCATTATCATAATTAAAATCTATTGTTGGATATCAGTGAAGTGTTCATTGTAAAATGTTACTTTGTACATGCCTCTTGGATTTTAAAAAAACTTGTCATTATAAGCTGATAACTGGGGCTGTCCCTAAAAAACACCTTAAGGAGTTGGGCCTACCTAGAAAACTAACTCACCAAATATCTTCAGTGTTATGATGAGGAAATAACATATATCCTATTCTGATAGTCTGTTTGTCAATCTAGAATCACCTGGGAGATGAGCCTCTGAGCATGCCTTGGTAGGGGGCTTAGCTATGTAATTTGATACGGAAAGACCTGACTTAATGTGAGTTGGAACAAGGTTGCTTATATGGAGAAAGAGAGCTGAGCAATAGCATGCATATATTTACTGCTAACTATGGACTTAGTGGGCCCATGTCCTCAAGTCTCTGCCACTGTGACCTCCCTGCCATGCGGAACTGAGAGCTAAAGGAACGCTCTCTAGCTTAAGTTGTCCTAATCACACTATCTTATCACAGCATCAAGAAAAGACTCAAAGATACTTGGTCTTTAAAGGGTGTAATTTGGGAGTTATGGTGGCACACAGCGGTACCTATGCTGAACAGATAGAGGCAAGGATCAAGGGTTAGAGGCCAGCCAGAGCTATGGCTTGGGGCTGAAAGAATGGCTAAGCTGTTAAGACTTGCTGTTCTTCCAGAGGATGGGATTCAGTTCCCAGCAATCATGTCAGAAGGTTCATAGCCACTTGTAACTCCAGCTCCAGGACATCCATACCTTCTTGTGGCCTCCCTACACACCTCCACACACATGGAAGTCACTTGCACAAGCACATACATATACCATATTTAAAAATAAAGTAAAACTTAAAAAGATATAATTGTTCATTCAGGAATCATGCCAAGTTACCTGATTACATGTCATTGTTGCTACACAATGGTCTGGCTACTTGCATTTATATGCAAAATGATCCATGACTTTAACCATTAACTTCCCAGCACATAGTTCCTAGGGATAACTGTACTTAAATGCAGCCCCATCATGATAATCGTTACCATCATCAGAATAATAATGCAGCACAAAAACTTCACAGTTTTGAGAAATACATATATTATAAAGAAAGACAGAGAGAAAGGTTGAGAGTCACACAGATTCTATGGATCCTACTATAAAAATGTCCAAGGACAAAATTAGAAGAGACTCACACTGCATTCTCCAAACCTCTCAACTATATAAGAAAATAATAATTGTTTAGTCTCATGGTGAGCTGATCATAAGCCTTTTGAATTCCTAAAAATCTCCTGGATTATTTTTAGATATGTTATTAAGTGAATTCCAGGGAAAAATAAATATATAAAATAGATTTATTGGCAGTTCCCCTGCAAAATAGAAAGGTATATGAAAATGTGGGCCTTTGAGCATAATCATAAACATTTTGAAATTCCTCTGCAAAATAGAATGGTATTTAAAAATGTGGACCTTTGGGCATAATCATAAACATTTTGAAATATATTTTAGATTCTTCTTATCAAGCTGATTTTTATATCAAATAAATTATTTCATTATTCTATAACAAATCCATTTTTTCTACAAGATGAATTAGTTAGAATATTCATTAATCTGTAAGAAGTTATGCATCTGTTTTATAAACTTGCATCTGCCCTTTTGATATTCTGTCAGATGAAGATTCCTGTGAGTATGAGGATTTGTAATCCTTTTAATCCATGAATGGAGTTCATGACCCAGCATATGTGGTTTTGAATGACACTATTTTAGGACACACAGAGCTGTCCTCAAACTGGAGTAGACCACTCTTTTATACACTACAAGTACTCAGTTGTGCATGTTGAAGACAGGACTTTCATTGCCCTGGAGAAGGTGGAAGAAAGGAGAGGAAATAAAATGAAATGAGAGAAACATTTAGAGTTCAAAGGTACCAAAAGTATGGAGAAGGAAACTGCCTTTGGGTGTATATTTCTGTCTGACATCACTTCTCAGACTGGTTAGTCTAGTAGGAGGGAGTGTCTCTCTTTATCTTTCCCCTGACCCCTACTAAACACCAATGCATGCATTCAAGGTGGTGTCAGTTCCACTGAGGTTAATAAAATAATTTTAATTTGGGCTACAGCAGACACAAAACAATTAGAGGTCATTTTGGTATGGAGCATATAATTTATCCTTTCCCCTCTTACTCCAGCAGGCTTTCTGGGTGTGATGGTAAGTTCTACTCAGAGAGCTGTGGCAAATAATGCTGATCTCCTATTATTTTAATTATAAGTGAGTAGTCCTGTGAAACCCCTTCACTCCGTAATAATCCATCCCCAAACTCTCTCAGAGACCTGATAAGTCGGCTCTATTATTACTCTGTTCAGGAGGGCACAGCATGATTTACAATCATCTGCAAAAAAGAGAATCTTTCTTGTTGTCCCAGCAAGAGCTGGGAAATGATTTATAAGGACACAAAAGTTCTGGCACAGATGGTCACCAGCCTCAGCACATTTGTGCTACACAAAGCGACAGCCTCTTCCCCACGTGTGTTGAAGTTCTTGCACAGGTAGCACAAGGCACAGACATGTGCTGACGGTTCCTGGATTGTCCTAGTGCACGGCATCCACTGACCCCTGTGATGGTATATGAATGTGGTATTCATCTTCTTGGCAGGTCAGTACCTAATGCCACCCATCGGGGAGGGAGACCTTACCTTTTTGTAGTCAGTTGCTCTCTTGAGTTCTTAATGGACTCTTGGATCATGAAAACATTTTTTTTTCTGGGACAAATGGCATGTTTAGTGTGTTTCTACATTCTTTTCAAGCCGCCTATCCATACAAAATTATCTTTCCAAAAGCAGAGAGAATAGAATTATACATCTGAAAGTGTAAAGTAATAAAAAAAGAAAAAATGGACCCCAATTCATTGCATATTTTATGCAGTTCATCATTAGAATTGAAGGGAACTTGTTGGCTTACTATGTGTGGTCCTAAAATTATTGTTTTTAAAACCCCAAGTAACACTGCATATTGGATTATGTATTCTCAGGAAATAATCTCAAGAGAGTCGGCTTCCCCGTTGTCAAGGAGAAAATGGTCACCATAATCATTTCACTTCCCAGGATAGCATGACTGTTATTATTTCTTATTAACTGAACAAGATGACAATCACAGAGACACATGGTTTAATACCCCTTAGGGTTGCAGCACATTACACTTCCCATAGACAAAACAATCAAATATATCTAAGGTAGCTTTCCCTCAAATTGTCAATTCACACTGGGAATGCATTTCAGTTAAGGATGTGACTTTTCATATCACTGTTGAAGTTTTGGTCATACATTAGAAAACTCTAAGAAAAGACCTGTAAAGTCACAGAAAACTTGTTCTCAATTCTAGTCTGGATGTAAAATATAGCAGATGCTTGTTGAATATGTACATTGACCTCAAAGCCCCCCAAATCAAAACAAAGCAAACCAAGCCAAAACAACAGAAAGGACAGCAAAAGAGAACCCAAAACAAACTGCGTTTGTATGGAGAGAAGCATAGATGCTCTGATTCAACAGATTTATTAACATAATAATTATGTTTGTATTTAATGAACATTAAGCAAATTTTGATGAGTTAGTCTATGGAATTGTCACCACAAGACAACCAAAGAAAACAATTCCTGCTGAGTCAAAGCAAGTTTATTTATTTACATGACAGAATGCATATTTATCTCATCTCCAAATTCTAGTCTGCTTTCCTGAAATGTATCCAATTTAATATGGAAAAAAAAATCAGGCAAGAGGATTCATTCACTATGATAGTCAACTTTCCATTACTGTAACAAACTACCTGAGATAATCAAAGTATAAGAGGAAAGGTTCACTTTAGTTCATAGTTATAAAGATATTAACCTGTGCTTCATAGTTCAGCTGCTTTTGTGCTTAATCAGGTCAACAAATATGTGAGCGAGGACATCTGCCCAACTGACACTCTGAACAAAAAACAGGAAGAGGTAGGCCCAGTGACGAGCAGACTCCCACTAACTGATACCTACCAAAGGATCTGTTACTTCCCACAATGCCCCAGGCTGGAGAACAAGCCTTTAACACAGGAGGCTTTAGGAGATCTAGAAGGATCTAGAAGGCAGCTATGGTCATCATATCTTCATTAGGGTTTGGCAATAGTTACTGGACTATGTCTTGTAACAACAATTTGTCTGGAAAATTTTTTGTCTCTTATCTTTTACTTACGTATATTTGTCTAGGATTTTAGTAGATTCTTTGTATTTTAGTGAATGTTTTAATATGAGTAAGGTTTTAAAACCAGTAATCGCATTTACATGCTTTATTTATTCCAATATCCAGTATGAGTGTCGTGGAGAGAATATGCACACAGCTGTTAGGCCATTCGATTCTTCTTCCGTTGTGGCTTTAATCATTCCCCGAATGCTCCATGTCTCAAAGAATGTTCAGGTCTAATACTCCAAAATGAGAAAGGATTCACAGCAACTCGAGACTATATTTTCCAACATATTGTTGAATCCATGTCATATTTGAATAGGTGATTTGTCCCTTTAAAGGAAAATGATATGTTCTAACAGGAGGGCGTCGTTTTCTTGTTCAGTCCTCAGCCTGGTAGTGAGTTAAAGTGCTCCAGAGTGGTTGCTTAGTAACTGTCCAGCATGATCGTTTTTCCTCTCCCTGTATGCAGACAGAGTTAATTGACAGATTCTGAGTTATTACAGCAATTTTCTATTCCAGTAACCTTATGGACAGAAGAAAGGCGAACAGAATTTCTGAAGTCAAATGTCCTGTTCCATTATAGCAAATGAAAATAGCACTGTACTCTGGGCTTAAGTACTTTTGCTGTTTAGTGCATGTACTTCCTAGAAGTAACAAAAGACATGCCTCAGAAAGAAGCAATGACTTGCTCAAGATCACTAAGATATTTCAAAATTTAGTTACAGGAGCTTAAAGCCAGTCTACCTTCCAAAACCTGTAGCATACTTTTATATCCCAACTTAAACACACTCGAGTTTCGCCTTTACAAAACAGGAAAAATTGTAATTTCAATTACACGTTTTTACAAAATAGGAAAAGTAATACTTTTTACAAACACAATTTTCCCAAATATTTTTACATTTTGTAAACATATTTTTTACAAAATAGGGAAAATAATCCTTTCAATCCTTTAATCAGTCATGTGCCCACGGCTTAGCTATGTGCCACAGCTAGTTATGTAACCTTCCATACTGAGCATCACATATTGCCCTGATCCTCAGCAAGCACTTAGAGGATCTTAGTTCTTTTCCTGAAGGGGCGACCTACACCCTTAGTCCTGAAGAGTCTGAGCCACTTATCATCCTAGGCAGATTTATTGTAGTGTTCTATTGAACTTAATCATTGGTGGGTAATGATACTAAAAGAGCCCCCAAAGGAGCTTCTGAATGCCAGGCATATATTTCCTCAACTCCTGCATTAGTTACTTTTCTCGTTGCTAGGATCAATTACATGACAACAAGAAATTTAAGGAGAGAAATGATTAACTGAGCCTAAATTTTTACATGATACGGCCCATTGTGGCCGAGAATACATGGAATAAGGAGCTCGAGGAGACTGGTCACACTGCGCTCAGGGTCAGGAAGGAAGTGAGCAGACAGGAAGTGGAGCCCTGCCATCAACACTCAAGCCTTGTCTTCAGTAACCCACTTCCTACAGTAGGCTCCACCTAGAGGCTCCACAACCTTCCCAAAGATCTGGGGACCGGATATTTCAATGCGTTAGACTTAAGGGGATATTTGACATTCGAACAGAACCTCTCTGTTGTGGATGATTCCTCTGATTTCCCTGTGGCAGTCTGAATCCATCACCCATGCTAACATTTTATTTATTTTCTTCACCTGTTTATTTAAGGGAATCAAGACCCCAGAGTAGTCAGGAGAAAAGTTTTAGCTTTCATTCAATGAGGTTTGCTGTGTATCCTGGAAGATGAAGCCTATGTTCCTGCCCACTGCCTGGAACCAAGTTTTCTAGGAAAGAAAAATGCAAGGAAATGGTGACGATGAACATACATTCTGTTAGTGAGTCACTAGATATGTTGACAGATGATGCCAATCCAACGTGTCTCCATTGGTTCCTGGACTTGGGTGCCCTGGCTATGAGGGAGGGGCTCGTGCTCTATATTAGATTTTGACTCACAGCACATGCAACCACTGGAGAACCTTATGCCATCCCTACCAGGCATTGGCACCTAATTGTCACTATAACTGCATCTTCAAGAGGCCACCCATCTTACTATCAAGACAGCTTCAGGGTGATGGAAACACGGAAAGGCCCATGAATTCCACAGACTGAGCTCTTTGCCACAATTCTTTGGCTGTGAAGTGAGTTCTTGGCCAGATATAGTGTTATAGGGATGGTGGAAAAAGCAGTCTATAAATCTACTGATGGTAATTTTGGCAACAGCAATATGTACAGGGAAGACAAATCCATATACAGAATAAATGTCTATCCCAATGGGGCGAAAATGCTACTCTTTTCATAATGGAGTCAGGTTTTCATTAGGTTGCTGGCTGGTCACTAGTGGAGAAAGCCATTATAGTGTGGCCTCTGTGCTGGTCTTTGCTTCTGAAAGATTTGATACTAATTAGTCATGTCCAAGCCAAATCTGGTGAACGTAAATGTCCACGCTCACCTCCATTCCTGTCTTGGCCACCTATATTGTCCATAAGCCCTATTTGGACCATGATGAGGGAAGGTTGACTACTACTCACATAATAGGTTTGCCCATATACTTTATTACTGAAGCCCTCCTATGCCATGGTCACCGTTTGTAAGCATTCACTTAAGTAAGCATTCACATCCTTTCCCATATGGAGTTCTATTCACATACCTTTCCCCCAAATATTGTTTTCATTAAATTTTTAATCATACTCTTTTCCAGCTCCCAATAACACAACTCGTCATCATCACTTCAAGAAAAAATGTGCAACCTGTGCCCTGTTCGAAGGTCTGCTCCTCGTGTAGATGTCTCGTCATTGTTGTTTTAAAGTAATGTGCCAAAAGACAGCTGCAACGATAATGTTGCAGTTGTCTACTTTTGGCTGGTGCTGGCATAACATGTAGAACCAGCTGCAAATTCAGCCCCAGTTTTCTTGTTTTAGTCAACACATCATAGAGTACACCCTGCTGCTAGCAGCACATGCTTCACTATAGAAGGCAATGAAAGAAGAATAAAAACTCTCATATTTGGGGCTCTTATTAAGTAATTTGCTTTTGCCTTCATGATCTGCTGGAGCCTGAGTACATATATACTGCTTCCATTTGCTAAACGCTTGTGAACGTATACCTGTGTGGATTGGTGGGCCAGTAGAATGCAGTTAATGATTGGAAACCCAGATCACATGGTAACTTGAGAGCACAATGTCAAGTATTCCGTTATCACTAAGGTTAGCCAAGAGCTGTCTATCATAGGTCATAGCTGTCTGCAAATGATGGAAGGGCCTTCTGACAAAATCCAAAGACCTCCTCTGTGATTCACCTGGAGAAGGAATGTTGCTTTACTTCGTCATGCATCTAACTGATCGGAGAGGCCACCAAAGTCCCTTCTTTGCGGCAGTAACTTGGCACTTCCAGGAACAGAAGCTTGGTGTATCTATCTCTTAAACACCTTTTAAATATGAAGACTGTGCGTTTGTATTCATTTTGGGAAACTCCTTGAAGCTTATCATTTACTTGTGAGCAGACACAAAGTGGGATTTACCTAATAATAGCTGGGCTGCTCTAGGAAAACCTGAGCTTTTGGGAGAATGTTCACACATGCCACACCCGATCAACACTGTATTTCAGTCCAGTGTCCCTGTGCTGAGAGACTGGAGAAGTAACTGTCTTAAGCACCTATTGTTTTCAGTGGAAAGGGTTGGAGGGAGAGGCAGAATATCCATGTTTAGGACTTCTTGACATGTCAGTATAGCAGAGAGTGTCTGGAGCAAGCCTCCAGTGACATTGTTCTTGACAATGATATATAATACTGAGCTCTTTCACATCCAGCCATAAAAGAATAGGTCTGCTGGTTACAAGGTAAGCCTTTTTCCTGGCTGAGCTGTCTCCACAACCCAAATATATTCATTTCTTTCTTTTTCATTTCTTTTATAATTTGTCCATTTATTTCTTGGAAGCCTTGGCTTTTAAATGTGCACATAGTTTTTCTTGCCAGGGTGGTTGACAGCAAACTTGAATCAAGCTTCAAAGTACTTCCCCTTGTCTCAGAGGTGTCCCCACCCACGGTTTCTCTTCTCTCTAAAAGACTTCTGTTCTCCCCCCCTCCCACATCTGGTCCCCACCCTCATTTCCCTCAGCACTCTCTCTCCTGTCCTGTTCCCTCTCTACAAGCACTTCCACTGTCTGTTCTATTTCCCCTTCTCAGTGAGATTCAAGCATCCTCCCTTAGCCTCTTCTTGTTACCTAGCTTCTTTGGGTCTGTGGGTTGTAGTATGGTTATCTTGTACTGTATGGCTAACATTTACTTATAAGTGGGTATACACCATATGTGTCTTTCTGGGTCTGAGTTACCTCACTCAGGATGATCATTTCTAGTCCTATCTATTTGTCTGCAAATTTCATGATATCCTTGTTTTTAATAGCTGAGTAGCATGTCCTTGTGTAAATATGCCACAGTTTCTTTATCTATTCTTTGCTTGAGGGACATCTGGATTGTTTTCAGATTGTGGTCATTACAAATGTAGCTGCTATGAACATAATTGAGCAAATGACTAGGTATGGTAAAGCATCTTTTGGGTATATGCCCAGGAGTGGTAGAGCTGGGCCTTGAGGTAGAGATATTCCCAATTTTCTGAGAAACCTCCAGGTTGATTTCCCCAGTATTTATACAAGTTTGCACTCCTACCAGCAATGGAGGAGTATTCCCCTTTCTCCATATCCTCTCCAAAAAGTGATGTCACTTGAGTTTTTCTTCTTAGCTATTCTGACGAGTATAAAGTGGAATTACAGAGACAACAGAGTAGGCTCCTGGGAGCATATGGGGGTGACTCTAGTTGAGACCCCTAGTAGCAAGGGTTGTGGAGACTGAAGATGCCACCCTCTAACCAGATAGGACTCCTAGTGGAGGGAGGAAATACCAATCTACCCACAAAAACTTTGACCCAAAATTTACCCTGTCTACAAGATGTGCAGGGATAAAGATAGAGCAGAGATTGAGGGAATGTCCAACCAAAGCTTGGTCCAACATGAACCCCACACCATGGGAGACAGCCAAGTTCTGACACTATTAACATCACTGCTATGCTTGCAGATAGCTGTCCTCTAAGAAGCTCCACCAATTAATAGATCAAAACAGATGCTGAGACTCACAGCCAAACATTGGACAGAGTACAGGGAACTTTATGAAAGAGATGAGGAAAGGATAGACAGACCTGCAAGGGACAGGAGCTCTACAAGAAGACCAACAGAGCCAATTAACCAAGGCTCGGGGGGTTTTGTCAAGACTGAAGCACCAACCAAGTATCATACGTGACCTGGACCTGGGCCCCCTACACAGATGTAGCCGATGTAGCTCAGGCTTCATGTGGGCCATCTAGTAAGAAAAGTAAGAGGGAGATGTTTCTGACATAGACTCTGTTACCTGTTTTTGATCATTCTGTTGCATGCTTTTCAATCAGTTTCCCCTTGTAGGGTTGTCTTTGCCAGGCCACCATGGAAGAGGATGCCCTCAGTTCTGATGTGCTGGGTTGGGTAGGTATGCGTGTAGCAGAGCCTCCCGTTTTCTGACGGGGAGGGGAAGGGGAATAAGGAGAAAAAAGAGAGAGGGTGGTACTGGGAAGAGAGGAGGGAAGGGGCTACTATTGAGATATAAAGTGAATAAATTAATTAATTAACTTCCCTAAAACTTTCCTCATTGAGAAAACTCTTCACCACACCTCTGGGAAGACTGGTCTCTTTTTTGTGAGTTACAATAAACCCTACAAGCTTCTTGGACAGTGTTTCCTTAAGCTGCCATTGGCTTGGTTACTTTGGGCCAGGAATTTGGTATTACAGTCTGTGAGGACTCCCATGTTCTTCTTGAATTCTGTAAAAGTTGCCTTTTGTTTGTTTTCTACACTGGGTGCATTCTGTTCTTTCCTACATTTCCAGTCTTTTCAACAATCATAAAGCAAAGATCACATTTTATTACTATCTTGTTTGCCACATCTTCCTTCTGGATCTCCTTGTTAATGTCACATTATTTTCTGTTTCTACATTATTTTCTGTTGCCTCAGTATATATCTGTCTTTGCACATAAAATTTAAGTTTCCTGATGGAAAGAAAAATGGCTTCTTGTTTTTCAAACCTTCTTTACCAAAACAGGTACCGAGGCATACACACATTATCAAAGAGCAAAGTGGCATTTTGAGCACAAGTCATTGTATCAGGGACAGACATAAGCATATTTTAAATGGAGTACTTGAGAAAAATGTTCGTGCACTTGGGGACCTATTCAAAAACAGTGTCAGTATGTCATGGTATTCTGTGGAAAGCACTTGGGAAAGAACAAAATTGTAGAACATAGATTGTGACGTGTTTTCCAGACAGACATTGGTGTATCGAATGTTGCCAACCCAATCTGCTGCTCACCAAATGACCATGAAGAGGAGAGCACAAAGGAGGAGAGCTAGGGATGAGATGGGCAATGAGGCAGAAGGAGCTGCAGCTGCTTCTTTTCATCCATCCACTGAATTCTCTGTAAATATTGGTAGCACTTGCAAAGTGGTACATAGCATCTCTGCAAATTAAAATGACTGCTCATACCCTGGCGAGAAGAGCAGGGCCATGGTGTCAGGCAACGCAGAGAGTGACGTCATATGCTGCATGAGCTTTCCCTGTGGCTTATCCCACTGGCTCCTAGTACATCTGCTGCAGGACGAGCTGGATGTGTATTTTAAGGAAGCCAATACCATCACCAGCAGAACACTCAATGAGTGTTGAAGCTGATCTTTCCACAGTGTCCGTCCTGCCCTGTGTAGCCTGGCCGCTTACATGTGACGGTGAGGTTTCCTTGGGGTTTTGCATCTGGTTTGCACTGAGGTTCCACATGGGCAGATGTCTTTCTGTGGGACTGAAGTGACGTATCAGAGTTTCAACACTGCCCTTTTTATACTTGCCTATTAATTACTTATATCACGTTTTATTATTATATTATCTGATTTGGAATTCTGACTAATTAATTTCACCTGGAATTTCAAGCAGATGTATGAAAAAAAAAATCACACTTGGCCATTTGTAGAGACCAGCTGTGTATTAAAAATATGTGATCCCCATCTGTAGGATTAAAAAGAGAGGGAAAACAGCTGATTGTAAAGTCACTTTTCCTTGTGCCCTGAAGGTATTACCATTGGCAGATATCCCTTAGTCCTCAGCCTCTTCCAAACATTAACCCAGAAGTTGACTCTGATCATCATTTGGTGGGATGACTTCACTTTCCATGATTTTGGTTTTAATTTGCAGTGATGCTAATGTGGTTGGGTTCCCCCCTCCCTGCCCCCCCCCCGCCTGCCCCGTATGCACACACTCATTGCCTCCCATTCCAGCCTCAATCACACACAGCCAACTTCATTTGGACCACAAATTGCTTTGGCCTCACTGGCACTGGAAAGTGATAAACAAAAATTTGAGAGAGCTAGGATAGGATGACAAAGCCAACCTCCAGGATCAAATGGAGCCTCTTAGGGCTGCAACCGGATCCTGTAACAGGACCAGAAATGGGCATGCATGCTCTGCTTCTCCCCCCTCCCCCTGTCTTGCTATGTGTTTCAGTTGCATTCTTTGTCTGCCCTGACAACAGATGGTGTTTTAATAAAGTCCAGTAGGAATAGGACTGTGGGTAAACATTGCAGGGTGTGCCAATTCCATAATTGCTGGGGACTGATTCAGCCTCTTACCTGCTGCATCCAAATTGGGAGAGAACCAACTGCACTTGCACCTACCAGCAGAGACCCGCTTGCCCGCAGCTGGGGTGTGCTGCAGCAGCCAGCCTCACTGCGGAAGGGAAAGCGCAGCTCCTGCCACGCTTCTTGGCACCGGGGCTGGAGGATGCTGCCATCTGGCTCCTCATCAAACATGGCCATTGAATCTCTCAGAGATGAAATGGCTTTTTTGGGGGGATGGGGGAAGAAAGCTTGCTATTTAAAAGAAAAAATGGATACAAATAAAACTTATTATCATTCTCTTTACAGGCACAGTCTATGCTAAAATCATACTCGGAGCTTATTTGTGCAGTGGCTTGCTAGTGTGTCTTTACTTGTGGATTCCCACGCTCAAAGGGATTTATAGCCTAAACCTATTATGTGCTAATGGAAACTTAAATTCATTGGATCTGGCCAAGAAAATGCATGCTGTCATTTGTTTGCCTGGATGGGGAAGGGTGACGGGTTTTGGCTATCTATCTGAGCTATTTTAGTTGTCTTCTTTCTTTGCATCATGTGGAAATAGATTTTCAACTCTTTCAGAGACTCATTCAGAACAGGATGCAAGTGAAGCAAATGAAGCTGATACCCACATGCTTGTCATTTTCTCCATCCCTGAAAGTCCCCTCAAATAACCAGAGGCTTCAGGAAAATCAAGTGGCCTGGCCTGTCAGGAAGAGACAAAGTCAGAACATGTTTATGTTGTAAGAAAGCCACCGGCATGCGATATTTGTCCCGGGATCATGTTTTAAGTGACATCCAGTTTCTTCAGATACAGTCATTTCCAACAGAGTGCATTGAACAGTTTTGCTCTCGTCTCCAATTAGGAAGGCAGACAGAGAAAGTGGAATCAACTGCAGAGCAGCTCTAGCAATGGGGAAGGGGAGCTGTCTGCTGGCTCAACAGAGAGGTCTTCTGTTTCTTGCTTTATCTGTTGTCTGGTCAAGGAAATGAAGCTAGCTGGTAAGACTAGATCAGTATAGCTCAGGCCAATTTTCCTTTTCCTTCAGTTGAGTTTGCTACATCCAGACATGGACAATTAATACTTTTCTCATTTTCATTCCCACAGGCTTTTAGGTATAATGGTCTCATTCTAAATTTTTTGGAGAGAGAGAGAGAGAGAGAGAGAGAGAGAGAGAGAGAGAGAGAGAGAGAGAGAGAGAGAGAGAGAGAGGGAGACCCCAGTGTGTCTGTGTCTGACTGCAGGCAAACATATGTCATGGCTCATGTATGGAGGGGTCAGGGGGCAACCTTGGGTACGGGTGTAGGTCCTAGATTATCACCTTGTTTGAAAGAGTTTGTGTCCTGTTGGTTTGTTTGTTGTTGTTTGCCTCTGTGTGCCAGTCTTCCTGGCCTGTGGACTTTCAAGAAATCCCTCATATCTGCCTCCAATCTCAGCATCGGAGCAGCGGGATTAAAATTTGCACTACCACACCAGGCTTTATATGGGTCATGGGGACTTGAACTCGGGTCTTTATTCTTGTACAGCAAGCACACTACCTACATAGCCATATGCAGAGCCTCTGTTGTTTGTTTTTGCTTTTAAGTATTTTTGACACATGGAGACAAAACAGTATTCTCTAAATTAATTCACCCATTATCTGTTCTTAATGACCATTCAACCACACTCAATACTGACTCCCCCCCTCTCTCTCATCCATTTCCCTCTCCCTGGCTTATTTGAAACAAGTTTAGATATACTACTATTTAATATCTTACAATCTATTAAAAAAAATCTTAAGAAAAGACTTGCAAGAGGAGTACAAGGAGCATCTGGTGGTTTAACTAAAATTTGGCAGTTTGTAAAGTTTCTATTATTTATTTAAGCTACAGTTTGGAAAACTACATAATTGTTCAGAATTATCTCAGGTATGATAGCTTTCTATTGATATTATAATCCAATTTCATAAATTTTGGAATTATTAATAGAATAAAATAATATAATAAATACTAATTATTTATATATAATATAAAAATAATAAAAGCTGCCACATATTAACATTTTGGAGATTGAAAGGCCTCAGTGAGATGTTTGGGGCTAACATAAATATGGCTCCAGGTCTTGGGTTGGATCTCAGGAAGATCTTTACAGCTTCTAGAAGGTCAGTTCTTCTAGTGTGGAGGTCTTCCCACATACCTTGGCTTTGTCTCTTCCATCCTCACTCAATACTGACATCTCTTTGAATCCCCCTCTGTCCTCACCTTGCATGTTTCCACTGACACTCCTGCTTGCCAGGCTAAAGTACTTGTGATTTCAGTCAGCACATCATGAGTACCCAGGATAACCTCATCTCAGGATCCAGCCTTCTATCTGCAGAGTCACCTTTGTTTCAGGTTGAAGCATGCTTGCAGGTTCTAGGATTCCAGCCTGCTATGGGGACAAGAAGATGCTGTGTGCTTCTGTGGGTAGTGCTTTAACATGTGCTTCCTGAGAAGGAGGACATTCCCTTACACAGTCACAAGTGCACAGTACAAAGCAGAATGTGACCTCATGTATACATTCCACAGTGGTTTGAAGGAGATGTTCCTGCAGTCTTGAGGATTTGCATATTTGGTGCCCAGATAGTGACACCATTTAGGTAGGTTTAGGAAATGTGGCTTTGATGGAGAAGTAGGTTACTGGGATATAGGACTTCCAGGTCACCAAAGTGATGTGTCATTGGCAGGGCTCTTGCTCATTTGTAGCTTGCAACTGAGGCTGTGAGCATTCACTTACTCCTGCCACCATGCCTGGCTGCTGCCACAACCCTTTTTGTATGTCAGGCTCTTACCCCCCTGTAACTGGAATCTCCAAACAAACTTTTCCTTCTGTAAGTTGCCTTGGTCATGATGTTTTAATCACAGCACTGGAAAGGTAACTAATAACCAGCCCATTATCTAATTGCACATATTCCCTTAAATTCCTCTAATAACCACATAAAACTCTGCACACAAGTCTCATGTATAGAAAGGAAGGCTGATACTGACCATCAACTCAGCAAGATCTAGAGGCTCCTGGAGACAGGCCTAAGGACCCAACATAAGACAACACAATGATCTAGATTGGGTTAGCCTTTGGGTGTGTCCATGAAAGATTAATTTAGTTTAACTGAGGTCTGAATACCTAAGTTTGGATCTTAATTGTGTGCAGCAGCACTATGCCATACATTGGGATCCTGGGCTGAATGAGGGAAAAAGGGGGCTGAACAACAGATTTTATCACTCCATGCTTCCTCACTGTGCAGTATGACCAGCTGCCACACTCTCATCCTGTGAAGACCCACACCACGATAGACTGCATCCTTGAACCGTGAGCCAAACGCTCCCTTAAGTCATCTTTGCCAGGTGTTTTGTCACAACAATAGGATAGATAACTGTTACAATCTACCGTTGTCATGAGTCTTTGCTTGTCCTGGGATTTTATTTAGCAATCTTTCCCTTCTCTAATTCTTTGGCATCTGAAAGGCATCAAAGCTGTGCCTGCTGGACTATCTATTTTTTTTTTTAATAAAATGATTTTCTGAAATGCTCACAGAAAAGTGAATGCTAGAATTATGTCAGAAGTACAGTTGAGTGGGGCTCCTACGGGTCAAATTGCAACTTGGTCATTTAATAAATATTAAGCATAATATTGACCCATAATATTTTAAAAATGCAAACCTTGTGGTTTTGCATTGTTGTTTTTCAGGGTAGGATCTTTTTGACTGGTGTGGTGGTTGAATTTAGGTCTCAGCATTGCTAGGCTCTGATGCACAAATGGAGCGTTATTAATATGGGTGTTTGTCTCAAGGTGATCTGTAGACATGATTAAAACCCAGAGTTGGCAGGCTTTAGCTTAATGTTATCATCTTAAATCACTTTTGGCGATCTAGCTGCATCTCTTCTGATCATTTCAAGGCTAAGGAGCAAAAGTGAGGTTTGCCAGCAAGGAAGAATGGAGCCTCAATATTAGAAATCTTGGCTTAGTTAACAAGCTACCATACCAATTTTGCAGTTGCTGTTACCACAACTGCTCCACGTAATTTCTTGGACCGCATCACTGTAGAGAGTGATGTCTTACCAACTTCCTCTCTCTGGAGAATCCTGAGTGGCACTGCAGGTGTGGAAGAGGATGCATTCTTTACTTCCAGGGCATTGGTGGCCCGGGGGGGGGGGGTGCAGCTCACACCTGGAGGCTGATAACATCTGCTTGTCCTTGCACTTGAATCTTAACATTGATCACTTGGTTCCTTTAATTCCTTTGGCAGTCATCACATCTCTTTACTGTGAAGTTACTGTTTTTCTCTTTGTAATTTGTAAGGAATATTCAAGGCAATTGTTTCAGATTGTCCATTTAGAAAACTCATGTTAAGCCATTCATCAAGCTTTCTTCTTCTTCTTCTTCTTCTTCTTCTTCTTCTTCTTCTTCATTTATTTATGTATTCACTTTGCATCCTGAGTATAGCCACCCCCTCCTCTCCTCCTAGTCCCTCCCATCCATCCTCCATCCCCCTCCCCTATTCATCAGGAAAGGGGAGCCTCCACTCACCTACCCGAGCTTATCAAGTGGCATCAGGTTTACCCTCTTCCCCTGTGTCCTGGCAAAGCAGTCCTGTCAGGGGGAAGTGATCCAAACACACGCAATAGAGTCCATGTCAGAGACAGCTTTTGCTCCCCTTACTAGGGGATCCACATGGAGACTGAGCTGGCTAAAGGCTACATCTACTTAGGAAACCTAGGTCCAGTCAATGCATGGTCCTTGATAGGGGCTTCAGACTCTGTTAACATAAACAAGAGGCTTTCCTGTTCTCCTATTAAGTGATTGCATCACGTATTGGAAAATCTCTCTGTATGTAGGATTTCTCATTTGACTCTATGGTTATAACTGACAATGTGCCCTGGCCAGCTTGTTTACTCCTGAAAACCAGATGTAAGTGTCTCCCTCCAAACCAGTGGCATAATGTCTATAGCTTGAAATCACTAGTAATGGAAATATTTACACTCCTAAAACAATCAGTTGTTGTTAATGAGGCTTTGTTTTTCTTTATAGAGAGCAACCATCTGTAACCCATTATGAACAATAGTACTTGATGATGAAGTTGCGATTTGACCAGGAAGTGTCCAACCCATCTGTATCTTTTCTACCTCTGCCATAACTCCAGGATTCACCATTCTGTGAGCTCTTCATGACTTTCTGTCTCACTGTGATATTCTGGGAGTATTTGATGCTTTCTCTGCACTAGCCTTGAATCTAATTTTCTTTTCAAGGGAATCTATTTCCCAGTAGGAATAAATATAGTTCCCAGTTTCTTCAATACAGTTAAAAATTTATTAAACTAATACATAGAGACTACAGAGTAATTTCAGAATTGTCAGGTCCTATTCCTTCATATTGTATATGCACAATGTGGGTGAAGGTTGCCCCAGAGGCCAAAAGAAGGTGTTAAGTTACATCAAACTAGAATTACAAGAGGTTGTGAGCCACCCAGTAGGTGCTGGGAATTGAAGGTAGGTTCTTTGTGAGAGCAGCAAGCACTCTTAAGTGCTGAGCCATCTCTTTACAACTACCAAACTAGTTTTATTATTCAGCTGTGGTTATTAAGTAAACTTTTAGATAAATGCAGTTTGATTATAATATAATTACAACATTTATTCCCTCACTTTCCTCCCTCCAAACCTCACATTCCCTACCTGCTCTCCTTCAAACTGATGGCCTCCTTGATCCTTAATTGTTATTGTGCATATATATATATTCCTAAAGATAACCTGTTCCGTCTGTATATAGATACTTGCATGTGTTTTTAGGGCTGGTCTGTTTTTGTCACTGGATAACCAATTGGTGTGCTCTTTCCCATAGATGACTCCCTTCCTAGCCCAGTTGTGTTCAGTCACCTATAGCATATAAACACAAAACAAACAAACAAACAAAAACCAAAAATTGTAGTGTGATGAATTTTGAAAAGGTGAAAGACCTCATCCTCTACTTCTCCACTGTTGGAGAACATTTGTATTTCTTGCAAGTATTCTACAGGATCCTGTTGGAATTAATCTTTACTTCCCATGGCATCAGCTTTGGATTTTTATGCTATCATTTTATTTTACCTGCTGTTGACCTTTATAAATATGCAATCATTGATTTAGATTATATATTGTGTCTTATTTAAACAACATAACATCTATGAGATCCATCCTTGATAGCTTTGTCATGAAGATTCCATTTTTAGTATTGAGCAATACTCTGTATATTAATAAATCACAAGTCTTCTGTGTGTTTTCCTGTTGACTGATAAAACTTTGAGCAATTTTTAGGTCATGGTTATTACAAATAAAACTGTCATAGAAACTCCCATACACTTGAGCATTTATTCTCATTTATTTTTAGAAAATACCAAGGAACGGACTTTCTTGGTCATATGTTTAGCTAGATTTAGCTTTGGGGGTACTTTCTCCCATAACAGCTGCATCATACTTTTTATCCCCAATATTGAATAATAATTGACATGAGATTTACTCTTTCATCTTAAAACAATAAGCTTAAATAGATGTCTTTATGAGATCAGGCATGTAGACTTAGACAAGTGACACTACAGTGGTTTCTAGAATATGGTTTCTAGAGTTTGAGAAGAGAAGGCGAATCAGTGAAACGATAGTAACCAGGTTGACAAACAGTGGTGCCCACTTACTAATCCAATACTAAGAAGACTGGGGCAGGAGGATTGCTACTGCAGTGTAATCCTGGGCTAGAGTGACAGAGCATTTTCAGAAAAAACAATTAAAAACAAAGGGAAAGAAGAAATGAGAGAAGGAGGGAGAAAGAAGGGGGAAGGAGTGAGGGGAAAGAAAAAGAAAAAAGACTGAAGATGGCAACACAAAGGGAAGAAAAAGATGCAATAGCCAAAATATTTCCACATTTGGTGAACAATGGAAATCCACTTATCTCAGAGGCTCCAAGCCCCTAAGCATAATGAACACAAAGGAAAATATAGCCAAGCACAGAGAGACAACTAATTAAAAAATTAAAATTAATCATTAAATCAACAAGAAAATAGAGATATATGTGCAGAAGAGCACAAATTAAAAAACATGACTTTTGCTTTTGGCACAAATCTAGGAACAATGCAGGAATGTGTATGTGGGAAGCTAAATGCTGCTCACCCTGACGTCTTTACCGAAAAGGGAATATCTTTCAAAACTAAAAGAGAAATCTTTTTTTTTTTTCAGAAAAAAAAATCTTGTTTGTTTTCCTTGATTACAGTTGGATTTGCCTATAAACACTTCAGATTAATTAGAACATGTTTTTCTTTAATTCTGTAATAATGAGAAAAGGGGCAGGTGTAATAATGAATAATGACTAAGCAATCTACACTGCTACACTGCTATTAAATACCTGCACCCCATAAAATGAGTCACCCTCAATTAGTTCATAAAAAGATACTCAAGAAAACCATGGCAAAATGGCATAATAAATGGGGATGTGACTTGATGACCCTTATCAATCACAAATAGGAACCAAGGGAGATTTTAAAAGTTCAAGATAGAAACCAGTAGAAGAATTATCATTCTTATAGAAAGAAGAAAAAAAAAAAGAAAGGAATATACAAAAAGATGCCCAAGACTGAGTGCTTGATTCTCCCAAGGAAAAACAGACTGACAGATTTTCAGAAAAACAACAACAACAATATAAACAAACAAACAAACAAACAAGATACAAAGAATGGTGCACTAAGAGAACAGGACATCCAGAAAGCGTGCTCCCTGGATCCACCAGGTCTAAACAGCCTAAGAATATCCCACTTTTTTTTTTCCTGGAGTCAGTCCTGTCTAAATAAATTCCCTACTGGGATGATTCAGTAACTAACCTAACTATATTTTCTAATAGCACATGCCAAACTCAAGTTGCTTTCCTTATGCTGAAATAATTACCCAGTAAATGATGAATTGATGAGAGTTGATTCTGGATAATCCACTAAAAAAGAGAATTGAATATCTATTGAGAGAAAGTGGTAAACTTACTTTTAAATATTTGCAATATTACTTATAAACATTTTGAATTTATTAGGTTTTTTCTTTTTTAGCTTTAGGGTTTTTGTTTTTGCTTATTATTATTATTTATTTTTGACACAGTGCTGCTCTGGGTAGCCCTAGCTGTTCTGGAACTCACTCTATAGACCAGGTTGACCTCGAACTCAGAGATCCATTGCTTCTGTCTCCTGGGTGCTGGAATTAAAGGCATGTGCTTCCATGCCCAGCCTTATTAACTTTTGTTCTTGCCAGGCTCAGCGGCTCATGCCTGTCATCCCAGCACTCAGGGAGGCAGAAACAAGTGGATCTTTGTGAGTTCGAGGCCAGCCTGGTCTACAAAGCAAGTCCAGGACAGTCGAGGCTACGTCCTGTCTCAAAAAAAACCAAAAACCCAAAAACAAACCAAAAAAGTTTTGCTTTCAATCAGTAAATGAATAATAACAGAAGAAAATATATTTCAACACTTTATGCTCTTCCCCAGAGTTCTCTGCAAGTACCTAAAAACAGATATGAAAATCTTCACTTTACTCTACTACAAATTGCGTATGCTTATAGTACAAAAACTTTATATGCTGTACTTCAGCCATGTTTAATGTAGTTGAAAATCTACATCAACTTAATATCTTTTAAAATGTTTTTTCATATATAATAGCCTACAAAGCTATGTTCTTCACTATTTGACAAATATAAGTAATAAGACTGTCTAATAAGTTGTGCTATTTGAGTCACTCTTGACTCTGTTTCAGAACTTCTTACCTTGGATTTTCTTCTCCTTTTAATCACATTTTTACATGACTAGATGAATGTGACCATGGCCTTGATTTGAGCACTGAATTCTGGGAGGTCTCCATGTGGTCCTTGTGATTTCTTTTCTCCCTGTGAATAGAGCTTCATGTCGTCATACCAGCATCCATGTCTGTTGACGGTTACAGTAATGATACGTCAACATTTTATGAATAGTTAGCTTTGAAAAATACCCACACTCCAGGATGAGGATTTTCCCAATGCTTTAATGTGCTGCTGCCTGACAGCAGCACAGACCTTCATAGAAAATGTTTCCTTTCTTCAGTACTTACCTGTAGTGGATGAAGATATGACCAATACGAAATGTGGATGACTGGCCCCACTCTCCTTCTAAGCCAGTGCTGATGGAAATGAACTATGTACTGCTACTTATTTCTTATTTATGTCCCTAATATCTTGAACAAAGACTAGGATTTATGAATCTCAGCCCCTCTAACAAAGCTGGAAAATACTTTCCTGAGAACATTCCAAACTATTCACAACGCCAAGATACAGAACTTCAAAATCTTATCTAAACGTTGCCAGAACCAATTGTAATTTTCAGAAAAATCTCACTATTTTGGAGTTGAGTAACAATATTGACTTAATATTTTTTAAAATTGAGGTTTTCTTTTTAAAATTGACTTTACTGATCTAACTTCTTTTTTTATTATAATTTACTCGCATTACATCTGTATTGTAATCCTCTCTTTCTTACCTTCCTGTCCCCACCCTCCACACCCCTGCTATCTATTCCCCTCCCCCATGCCTCTGACAGGTGGGGTGGGGTCCTCCTCCCAGACCTTCTGACCACAGCCAGTTAAGTCTCACCTCAGGTCTCATCCAGACAGTCTGCATCCCCATCCTCTGTGTCCCCAATGGGCCTCTCCACCAAGGGGGAGTGAGCAAATCCTGGGTACCAGAGTTCATGTCAGAGGCAGTCCCCCACTGAAACATCCCCTTTTTCCCACGTGGAGAATGAGCTGTCCATTGGCTACAACTGAACAGGGGGTCCAGGTCCTCTGTTTGCACTGCCCTTGGTTGATGCATCAGTCCCTGCAGGCATCCCTGAGTCCAGATCCATCAGCCTTGCTAGTCTCCTTGTGGAGCTCCTGACAACCACCAACCCCCTGCCCCAGCTTAATTTTTTTTTTAAACTAATTAACATTTGTTAATGTGATGATCCTTTGCTTTAACTGCTCTTAGAGTTTGGTTCCTAAGAGAGTAGGGTTGTATTCCATAGTGTAAATGTACCACAGTTTCTTTATCCATTCTTCTACTGAGGGACACTTAGGCTGTTTCCATGATCTGGCTATTATGAATAAAGCTGCTATGAACATGGTTGAACAAATTTTCTTGTTGTGTGCTGGAGCATCTTCTGGGTATATTCCAAGGAGTGGAATAGCTGGGTCTTGAGGAAGCCCTATTCCCAGTGTTCTGAGATAGCACCAGATAGATTTCCAAAGTGGCTGTACTAGTTTGCATTCCCACCAGCAATGAAGGAGTGCTCACCTCTCTCCACATCCTTGCTAGCATGTGGTGTTGCTTGAATTTTTCATCTTAGCCATTCTGGAATACTACTCAGCTATTAAAAAACAAGGAATTCCCGAAAATGTGGACAAATGAATTGAACTAGAAATGATCATAATGAGTGAGTTATCCCAGAAGCAGAATGAGTCAAATGGTATATATTCACTTATATCTGCATGGGACAGCCCAAGGGCATGTCCCATGAAAGTCTTCACTTACCAGAAAACTGGAACAGAGGGGAGGACATCCTATTGGGACTCTAGATGAGAGAAGCATGGGAGAATGGCAAAGTAGAAGGATCCAGAGGGTCCTAGAAACCTACAAGAAGAACATTATGATAGGTAGATTTGGGCCCAGGGGTCCTGCTCAAACTAGGGCACCAGCCAAGGACAGTACAAGCCATAAACTTTAAACCCCTACCCAGATCTAGCCAATGGACAGGACATTCTCCACAGTTGAGTGGAGAGTGGGGTATGACTTTCACACATACTCTGGTGCCTCATATTTGACCATGTCCCCTGGATGGGGAGACCTAGTGGCCCTCGGAGGAAGGATAGTAGGCTACCAAGAAGAGACTTGATACCCTATGAGCATATAAAGGGGGAGGAAATCCCCCTCAGTCACAGTCATAGGGGAGGGGAGTAAGGGGAAAATAGGAAGGAGGGAGGAATGGGAGGATACAAGGGATGGGATAACCCTAGAGATGTAATATGAATAAATTAATAAAAAGAAAGAAAAAGAAAAAGAAAAAACACTACCCAGTAAGAGTTAGTCCATAAAAAATGCCTGGCTAATAGTAAAAGAGAGAGGGGGGGGGGAGAGTAGGGTTAAGGAGTTACTGTCTTGAGTGACAGCTTAAATTTGTGTATTGCACATGTCCCTTCCCATAATGTACTTGATTTTGATCACATGCACACCTAGTTATTATAAGATGGTAAATATGAGATTCATTTAGAGACAACAGGTTTGCCTTATGGTACTTGCATCCAAAACAGTGCCAGCTGGAGTGCCCCTTTTCTCTACCTTGTGCCTGGATACATTGGGAATTTATTTGAATAAAAACTATCCAACCTTAATGGTTGTTAGGAGATAGAGCCTTATTCCATTGTTCAAAGTGGGGCTTACATGCAGCTCCATACAGGTGAAGTCCTAGGTTACTCAAAGGTGGGGTGTGGAAACACAGTCCGTTCAGGTAAAAATCTCATACTGCCTGGTTGATTATTAGAAAAAGGTATGTGTATGATGTGTGTGTGTGAGTGTGGGTGTGTGCGTGTGTGTGTTTGTCCACATACATGGACAAACACACACACGCACACATACACAAACACACACACACGTGTATGTAGCTCAAGCCAAGTATAGTTCCATAACGCTAAGCTCTTGCCTATGTTTGCTTCACCTCTAAGTATTTAAAGGAATGGAATGAAAAAGCAGTGCTTATTGCTTTTTAAAAAGATTACAATAGTTTTGTCCGTAGCTCTTACAATGTGGAAACAGACAACCTGTCACTTAATATTAAAAAAACAGTAAACAAGTAATGCTATGTCTACCCAAGGGATTGAGTGTCAAAAATGGAAGAACTCTTGGTAGACACAGCAGGATGGGTGAAACTGAAACGCAGTACTGTAAGTGAAAGGAAAAATATATTAAATTTAAAAAGTTAAAAGGACAGACAGGAAAATAATGGTGAACATGAGACATGGTCATCAGGGACAGGTGACCCGGCATGGCCAGGTAAGGGGAACCCTGGAGTTAAGAAGTTGTTCTGCATAGTGACTGATGGAGACAGTATTCTAGCCAATACTTTAAGAACAATCATGACAATGTGTAGATGCTGTTGTCTGTCAGTCATTGAAGACACAGGAATGGATCTCCCACTTATTCCATAGTACTGAGGACAAAAGAAAGGCTGCATAAATTATAGGTCATTGAACAGTTGCAATGTAAAGATAATAGCTTTTTAAATTACATATACCTGTATCCAGACCATTATTCATGCATCCAATACCTTTTTAGGTTTGAGAACATAGAAGGGAGATATCGAGGTACATTCTCTACCCACTTTCATGAGAATCTCTGGGCAGGGTCAGTTGTTCATCAAATAAGTACACAAAGAAACACAAAATATCAAATGACCATTATGATCAGGGTACTTGGTTTTTTAGAGTGGATATCCAGAACTGATTATGTATGGTGGGAGGTGTGAATTGGAGAAAGCACACTTGAAGAAGAAAATTCTGCCCTGAAATCTGAAATGTGAATAATATTTGGAAAAAAAAATGGAAGGGGAAATAGCAAAGGCAGGAGAAGGAGTGTGGGGCTACAGGGGAGAGTGCAGCTGCATGTTTGGTTAGAACGGTGGGGAGATAAGAAGGGTCAGGAAACAGAACAGTAGATTAGCTGAAGGTCCTGCGGTGCATTTTAAAGAACTGAGTCTTTAGAATCGCTGGACACATCTACAGCCATAACATCCTGAATGTGCCCAGTTTCAGAAACCAAGGAAGATCAGGCTTGTTAGTACTTGGATGGGAGAATAATTGGACACCTTTAAAGGTTTTAAGGGGAATTGAGAGTGATTGGGTAAGTTTAGAGAGGCATCTTTAAAGGTTCCCTGAGGCTGAGGTTCAGAGAATCTATATGACTCAGCTAGAGTAGCTGACATGAAAGATGGAGCTTATGTACTCTCCCTCACACATTCATAGGCTGTATAAGTTTCTAAATTGGGTATGGTATGAGATTAACAAAAAAAAATTGTCAGCATCAATATTTCTGTATTAAGGCCTATTACTAAATGAAGTAAAGCAGGCCAGAAAAACCCCACCGCCATGGTAGCTCTTCTGATAACTGAGATCAAATGACTCCCAGGAATGGATGGGACATGTAGGAAATACCGCTTATGGCATGGGTGTAATGCAACCACAGCCCCCTAAAATAAGATGCCTTAGCACACCACCATATGATCAAGGAAAAATTAATAATTAGCCAGCATCATTCTTCCCCCATTTCCTTTTCTACTCTGCCTATTAGGCTGTACAGCTTGTCTATAACTTAAAAAAAAAGTTTGTAACCTTCTACTTCTTCCTTTCTGTCATGAAGATAAAGGAACATACATGCAGCATCCTGGTCCATTTCTTGGAGAACACTATGATCCCTGCCTGTTTTGGATTGACTGGTTTATCTGCTTAGTCTGTGCAAAACCAACTGCTTATTCCCTGCTGCCTCTTGAAGAGAAGGTGTAAGCTGCAGGAAAGAGCATGCAAGCTGATACTGGATAAGACAAGATGGCTGTTTCTTGAGCACTTTACCTAGTTCACGTCTTATATATATGTGTGTGTGTGTATGTGTGTGTGTGTGTGTGTGTGTGTGTGTGTATTGTACATGTGTATATGTGTATATATATACATACATATATAAAGACTTCCAAGGAAGTAAGAACTTCCTTTTCAGGTCTATCATTTTTTTCTCTTGTGCTTCTCTCACAGTCTTGTGCTTTAGGCAACCGCCCTGAATTGCATGATTATCTACATAAGGACCAATTGAGGCAGGCACAAACGAACCAGGAGCAAATCATTAGCATATCTCTGCAAATGCATCAGTACACGAGGGTGACGGCATCACCTCTTGCTGCAGAGAAGCAAATGGAAAGAAAGGCTAAGCAATCAACGACGTGATTTCTGACAAGCAAGCTTGAGAAGCCGGATGAGAAACAGACATGGGTGTAATGCACCCGCAACCTCCTGCAATGATAAGATGCCTTAGCAGGCCACTGTGTGAGCAAGGAGACTTGAATACACACTGTCAGTCTTTGCCCATTGCCTTTTCCTTTGGCCAGGCCATACAGCTTGCTCTCCATTTTTTGAAGCCTGTCTTATGCAGACATGAATGCAAATATATTTGTTTAGAAAGCTAGGTTTGTTTATATGTTGCTTGAGTTTTGGACATAATGCCAATATCATTGAATCCTCTCAGGTTTCCAGCTCCTCTGATTTGTCCAGTTCCTGTGGAAACCGTTTGAACAACAGGGCTTCCTACAGGGAAAGTCCCAGAGGAGAATGTCCTGGGTTCTGCTTCTTTCCTCAGAGTGTCCAGACACTGTCTTGCACAGGACTGGAAGGAATGAAGCCTAACTAGCCAGGTGGGTTAGCAGGATCTAACTCGCTTTTATTGTGGACCATAAGGCCTATATAAACCTTGGGTAAGTGGGTAGGGTTATCAGAGTGAGTGTACATCAATGGCTTGGGTTGAGATGCTGGAAATGCTTCGTTTGCATGGAGATGTCCTTATAAGGAAATAGGATGCTTTAGCCTGAAACCTGACTATATGACTACCTCAAGAGTGGCAGAAGTGGGGGATGCAAGGCTGTGTGCACCTGGGCATGCAGTCTTAGAAGAGGGAGGGAGCAGTTTCTACTCCTGCCAGTCTGTATTTGAAACTTTCAGGGTTTGGACATGCCTCTCAACCTTACTCTTGCTGTGGACTGGTTTCCTGATTGCGAGGCTCATGTGCCCCAGAGGATTGTGCCTCTGCAATCCATCCTTTCCCCCCTCCCTGCCTGACCTCATTTATTTTCAGATACTCATACAAATCTGGTATTCAAGGTAATTTCTAAATAATCAGGTCTCTGACGTATTTAGACTCCCAAAGTCAGACTTTTCAGAAAATGCACGGGGAGGATCTCAGATGGTCATTGCAAGCATATTCTGATCTCAGCCCCCTCTTTCTGCCTGTTGGCTTAAACTGGCAAAAAGAATTTGGCACATTCTTCATTTGATTATTAAATTTCTTCACTAATTAACAAAATGCTAGGCTTCTCGTGTGATCTTTGGCTGCTTTCCACCACCGTGCTCATTCAGGAAGATGCCTCAGGAGGCATGACCCTGAACAACACACATGGAGAAAATGGAGAGCCATGCTGTGCTCCCGAGAGCAGAAATGACTTTGGTTTTTACAGTCCCTGAATTGGGCAGACAGCACACAGGCATTGCTTGCTTTTCTGCCACAGTAGGATTGTGATCACGGGGTCTTGAGAAAGGAAAGTCTAAATTAAGTGACCTTCACATATACACATAGGGGCCCCTAATGTTCACTGACCCAGGCAATTGTTTTGGTTGTTCGTGGAGAAAAGAACAGCAGTTTGTAGGAGTGACTAAGCGAACACCCGCTTAGTCACTTACATTCTCCACTTTCACCTTTTCTGTATCTCCTTATTTTCTTATTTTATTAAAACAACTTGCATGGTTTGGCTTTAATGTTTCCTTGTGAAATATAAAACATGCTTTTAAATTTACCAGTATCAAAGGAGAAATTACTGCTTTTGTCCATACTTACACACAACGAATGAGCCTAACTTCAGAAGCCCTCAAATCAGCCCTCAAACATCAAACCGGCTTTTCTCTTTATATGGCACACGTAATTTCCTAAGTCAGTTCCCTGTAGAGAAATAACATGGATACAACAAAACCATGGCCAGTGACTGTTGGTGACACTTAGTCGAACACCAGGGATTCTAGCAAAATTGAAAGGAGATTGAGTGGGTGAGAGAATTTTCTTAACCCAACTTTTGACCTCAACCCTTTCTTTTTGTGGTACCCACATCTGCCTATGAGAACAGTGCATCAGATCGCAGTCCCTACATGGCGGTTCATTTATAAAGTGACTGCGAGCAATGGGAGTGAATCCACAGATTTCTGTAAGGAAGATGACACACACACAAGATAAGTACGCCTTTTTATGTTTGGTTCCTCTGATATTTTGACATCTGGGCCCACAGTGCTTTCATGAGGGAATTCTCGACCCAGAGTGGCTGACTCCTAAAGACAGCAGAGGAACTTTCAAGAAATATGCTTTTCGTATGTACACAAACCAATCTAACCCCAATAATTCCCTCAGCAGAATCCTCTATCAGTCTTTTATATTCTAGTTTCTCTGGGGAAAGGTATTAGCCTTCTGGAGCCAGCTTTTACATCTAAAAGCCTGCATAAAGTATTCAGATGGACCTATCCTCTCCCTTATGAGCTTTTCCCTCCTCACGCATTCTTTCCTGCCCAAACCACATACAAGGCAATTGACCACACCCCTGATATCCAATAAACTCTTGTGCGCTACCCCATTGGTGTAATATGGCGTGGTATGGTGCTATGCCTTTTCCTCTTCAGAACTATGGGTAACACATCCTTGCAGTGAAAGACATCTTTCAATCAGTTGCCTTCCTCACACTTAATTCTAAGTGCTACACTTAAAGATGCTGGTACCTTAATAACTAGCACTAAACAATGCTGTTTCCATATGGCTGCATGGGGAGGAGTCTTGAGTAGGAGCATCTTCACACTATCTTTTACCCACTATGGTCCAGGATCCTCAAAGGACATTAAGACCCCTGTACCACTGGTATTCATATATGTGAATGCAGCTGGGATTCTGAAGCCATGGTGGCCATCTACATGTTGGTGAGCCAAGATACCTTATACAAAAACGTGGCCTCATACAAAAAGTTAGAAGCTCCAGGATGCTCTCTGATAATGTTATTCCATTCTGAGGCTATATGCATCAGAAACTACTCCCAGAGAGCCATGGGCATAAGCACTTTGGTCAAAGAAACTAGAATCTGTTGTTCAAGCACAGCAGCAAAGAAACCTAGCTGGAAGCTGATTCCTCTTTGAGATTCCTACAACCTCTGCCTCTTTAAAATGATGCCTCTCGCTGTTTTTTTAAAAAGCTTGCCTCTTTCATTCTAGCTCTTGTATGTCTCTGATCACATTCGGTGTGCATCCTCCTGATTCACCTTGCTAACTCACATGCCAATCTCTTTTAGAAATGCCCTCATAAACACACTGGAAGCATGTGCCATTAATTCACTAGTCTCTCCTTAACTCAGCCAGCTTGATAGCAAAACTTAATCATCACAGACACGACACTGGAAAATCAGTATTTTGTATATTCCAGGAAGTCTACCCTATGGTTCCCCCAAGATAGTAGATATATAACCAATATAACCAGATTGCTACCAAGGAGTTTCTCCTGTGCTGTACACAACGCTGCCATTCAGAGAGCTTAGCTTCCATTCTAGGTGGAAGATTTGCTGTTCAGCCATGGCTCTGCCTGCTCTCAGTTTGGTGGCAGGCTACTCCAGCACGGCCTCGTTTACTGTTTACCACTGGTTTGATCATGTCCAAGGAGACATCCCATCAGTGTAGCACACTCTACTCAGCTCTATTTTCTTGAAAGACAAACATCCAGTCATGTGAATAGGCTCCCAGGTCAAAGGATAACTCATGAAGCCATCCTTACATTCCACGACTTCATTCTGTCACGAAGACCCATCTCCTGTTACTTAGTAGAACAAATTCTACTGCACTTTGGAGACTTTTGTATTTACGTGCCCGACAGAGTTTATGTTTTTTCCATTTGACATATATTGACGCCTAACTGTAGTCATTAATGTAAAGGTAGTGAGTGGAGGTGAATCTAGACTAGGGGAATAGAGGCGGCTTCATGTTGATCTCCTTCCAGGGCAATCTTCCCGGGATCTCCAGGATGGATAGGTGTCCTCTGTCAGTGAGCTTATGGTGGAGTGTAGGAATCCAAGAGTGTCAGATCCATCATCCCGGACGTTTTCATCCAGGTATCAGATTGTGTTTCTTCTCCTGTCACTTTCTTATAATAGCCTCACAGAGGCGTTTTTAAAATTTTTATTTATTTATTCAGATTACAACTCAATTGCTGTCCCATCACTTGTATCCTCCCATTCCTCCCTCCCTCCTGCTTACACCCTATTCCTCTCCCCTAGGTCTATGACCGAGGGGGACCTCTTTTCCTACTATATGGTCATAGGCTATCAAGTCTCATCTTGGTAGCCTGCTTATTATTTTTTTTTTTTTTGAGTGCCATCAGGCATCCACAGCAAGGGGACATGGTCAAATATGGGACACCAGAGCTCGTGTCAAAGTCAGTCCCTGCTCTCCACATAACTGTGGAGAATATCCTGTCCATCAGGTAGATCCGAGTAGGGTTTGATGTTTACTATTGTATTGTACATTTCTGGATCCATCTATTTCCCCATTCTTCCATACTTCTCTCACCTAGAGTCGCAATAGGATGTCCTCCTCTCTATCCCACTTTCATGATAAATGAAGACTTTCATGGGACGTGCCCCTTGGGCTAATGTCCAGATGTAAGTGAGTATACACCATTTGAGTCTTTCTACTTCTGGGTTAACTCACTCATTATGATCATTTCTAGTTCAATCCATTTGTCCACAAATTTCAGGAATCCCTTGTTTTTTATAGCTGAGTAGTATTCCATAGTGTAAATGTTCCAGTTTCTTTATCCATTCTTTGGCTAAGGGACACTTAGGCTGTTTCCAGGTTCTGGCTATTATGAATAAGGCCACTATGAACATGGTTGAGCATATGTCCTTGTTGTGTGCTGGAGCATCTTCCTCACAGAGGCATTTCATCTCATTTGTTTTCTATGCTCCACCACCAGCCTTTCCTTTTTTTTTTCCCCCCAAATTGAAACTTTCCCTCCTGGAAGGAAGAAGACTGATGGGGAAAAAAAACCTAAGAAACTAGTAAAATTTGTAAGTTCATGAAACTTGGGTCATGAAACTCACAAGGCTCAGGAATCTCAGGAAGTTGAAGGGTTCATAAGACCTCAATTCAAAGGTATATTCACAGTGAAAATCAGCCATGGGCGTGGGGCTATGTGTCCAATGGGTGTGGAGCAGCCTGTAAGCTAGAAAAAGATGCATCATCATCCACGATGAGGTAGGGCTTTGGTCTCATAGCTGCCCTGGTATCAGAAAAGCCATCCCTCACTTATGCTTGTGTAAGCCCAACAGGTTCACTGGCTCAGGAAGCTGGACATGGGTGGGATAATATCTTTGGTCCGTCATGTTGCTCTATTTGTGATGGGTGGATATTTGTTAAGACCTACTACCCCACAAAAATCAGACATCTTATAATGAACTCTAATATTTGGTTTTCAGTACAATCTACCCAGTGGGTAAAGAGTATAAAGACATTCTAACATGGAGATGTTGGTCTTCTTAAAGCACATCTGAGGCTGAAGTTTATTTGTCTAAGAACTTTGTACTTACCTTTTGCAAGGATTCTAGGCAGTTATTGGAACGCTACCAGCAGCTTATATTTACCAGAGATTCCACATTGGTCAAGATCAGTCAAGGGTTAACTCCCACCTGCAGTCCATCCTGACCTACTCCTGATGAGAGTCCTTGCAATTGTAATGTTATTGAAGATTAATGTCCACCTGGCTCACTGCCAGCCTGAAGCATCCTTGTTGCCATAAAGCCAAGAAGTGGTCCATTTCCAGAATCTCCTCTTTAAGGTCTGGATGTGTTTTGGTATGTCTAGCACTGATTTTCTTGGTCTTGGAACACCTTTCAAATGCAGAGACCAAGCCATTAGCTCACAAGCAGGTGGTTTATTGTGGAAGCGATTACAGGGCACATGAGAGGAAACAAGCGGGTTGAGTAGAGAGCAAAGAGAAACCAATTAGTATACATTATGGAGCTGATCACTTCTGGGGGCAACTGAGATTTAATCCCAATGGGACCCTCAGAGAAGCTGTACAGGATAACTCCCAGACACGAGTGACTGAGGGATGGAAAGCAGAAGCTGTCATCTAACTTACTCTTTCCCCATTACTGCTGTTCCATGGGACATTAACTTTCCATCACTTGTGTTAGTGCATGTGTGACTGTGGTGAATTTCTGCATGACTGCTACCAAAACATCAGCGAAGGCTTGATGGCCAAAGCAAAGAGTACAGCTTAAGTGGCTGTGGAGGAGCAAATTGTGATAGTGACTTGAGTGAAATGTCAGGCAAGTGGGTGGCAGCGTCTGTGTGACCCAGCAATAAAGCTGCACTATATGTGTGTGCTCATTAGTACATATTGATGGTAAGTCATGAAAATTAGAATATGCTCTTTCATGCTTTTTTCCCCCAAAGATCCATATTTTCAGTCCCTTATGTCCTTGCAGTAGTGACAATTTGTGTAAATGTATTAATGTGACTTGTGTGTGTCTCTATTTATACAGGTTGGATTATTATTTTCAAGCTTCCAGATAAAAAGGGACCAAATGACAAAATATTGCACTTGAAGCTAGCAGATAAAAGTCCAGTCTGTTCACTTGTCAGATAAGGAAAGTGTAGTTCATCCTGGCTAAGAAATTACATATAATCTCAAATTAAATTCATGTCAGCCCAAGAACGTAACTGTTGCCACTGCTTCCCACGTGGCCTTCGATCCAGTGTCTTATGCCACTTTTTCACAGCAGCGTAGGATTTTTTTATGGACACGCATAGTAAAGTATTGGCATCGCTTAACTGTAATTTGCAAATAATAAAACGAGGATTGGTAAGTTTCCCCATAATGTGATTCTTATTGAGTTCACTGAGACAATTTCTCTAGGGTCCCAGCAAGGGGAATTTGGGGAATAGGCAAATATCTATGAACAGCTGTTCTTAGCGGAAAAAAAAAATTCTGAGAAACTAAACTCATTCCATCTTAAAATTAAATCTTTTTTCTTCCAGGCTGTATAAACTAAGTATTCATGATGAGATGAAAATTCCATGGGATTTCTCCCACCAATCCAGACCTGTTAGTAACACATTAGGATCCAATCACTCGAACTTATTTGCCCATGAGCAAGAATGTATCTGAAATATGTATGCTGGGCTGCTTCCCCTCATCCGCCGCTGCTCTTTGTACATGTTCTACTTGCAGCCCTCCTTCTGAGCTCACCTCCCAGGCTGTCTGAGAACTTATCACCTTGCTAACTCTGTTCTTCCTTCAAACAAGGACTGGGTTCTCTCAGGCTATGCCAAGACTTTATAACATATTTAGGATGGAGTAAAGAAAATAGCTGCTCGTCTTTCACAATTTCTGACACACACACACACACACACACACACACACACACACACACACACACACACACGTGATTTCAACAAGATTGAAATGACTGATAGGTGCAGCTTTCCCTATTCATAATGAACCATCACCGAGTTCATGCTAAGGGCGTGAGAGGAGGCAAGCCCTTAGGTTTGAAAGAGAAGGTGGCCATATCAGAAAGACAAGCGCTTGCATAAAGGATTGACAGTGGCTTATCACACCTCTAAAGGGAAGAAGGAGGTCAAGTTCCAACTACTGCTTAACAATTTGGTCACTTGTAACTATATAGTGAAAGCCCAACAAAACTCCAGACAATAAGGCTTGGACTCCTTCCTGGTCAGTGAACATCTTGATGTGCTGAGAGGACCACACCAAGACAGGAGGGCTCACGCATGGGGCTCTTCCGTGACTCACCTTACAGGTGTGTTTCAGTGATCTATATCTCATCCGTAGTCTTTATTATAAAACTGCCATTTTGAATAGATTCATATCAGTGAGGTTGACAAGTAACTCAAGCAAATTACCTAACCCTGAAAGAGGGGTTCTAAAAGCTCCTCAATTTATAACCGACACTGGCATATCCGTGGGTGATTCAGGGATGCCTCGGCTTGTGACTGGCACACGAAATGGAGAAGATGCCCTTCAATCCGTGAGCTCGGCGCTAACTATACAATAGGATACTGAGTACCACAGAGCTGGTGTTGTTTTGTCCATCACGGACCTTACAAATTATCTAACCTGAAAAAATCGTGTCCTCAAAGTTATAATAGGTAAGAAATCCAAAATTTTCAATGGAATCAAAACTAAATTTTCCAATACTATTTTAAGATTTCCAGTTAGACATCTTCACTTTTAGGAAAATCTGACAAGGTTTTGCTTATTGATACTGTAAGAGATTGCTGACCGTGGGGTTTCAGACAAAGCATTTCTCCTCTGCCAGTGGGGGCTGGTCACATGACTGCTGTTAGCTGCATCTGCACAAGCACGGCAGGGTTGTTCTCTCTTTATACCGCTTTTTAAAAAAATGCCTCTGACGACCTGTATCACTTAGTTTTCTATTGTAACAGAGGAACGTTAAGGGAGGAAAGTTGTACTTTGGTGCAGTTTCAGGGTTTCATTCCGTGGTCGCTTTGAACCTGCGTGATGTCGGCTTTGAACCTGCCTGATGGCGGCTCACGCCCGGGAGCACACGGTGGAACAAAGCCACTCACAACGTGGAGGCTGCAAGCAGAGTGAGTCGGGTGGAAGCAAGTCCGTAACATTCTAAGAACTTAACTTCCTTCTGCTAGATCCCTTCTCCTAAAGGGTACCCCCACCTATCAATAGTGACACATGCTGGTGTCGATTTTTCACTCAGGCTTTTGGGGGGACTCAATAATTTGTAAAACACGGCAGAAACTTTTTCACAGGATTACATTCTGGGGAGTCCAAAACTGAGTTATTCAGTATATTTGGTGTCTGACAGACTTTTGCTGTTTACTGCCATGCGATGCTCTTTCTTTCTTTCTTTCTTTTTTTTTTTTTTTTTTTTTTTTTTTTTTTTTTTTTTCTTTCTCATTTGGTAGGAGAAAAGGCAAAGAGAGATTGCTAGTTTCCGGGAAACTGAGTTTGTAGTGCTATTGGTCCCATTAATAAGGCTGGAGCTCCCAGAAATTGTTAATACCCTAAAGCTCCTGCTTCTCAATGCTGTCATACCAGATGTCTGATTCTACCATGAAGATATATATATATCCATCGGTGGAAAATGGCTCTGATTTTCTCGAGTTAGTCTAGAAGGATGAGCTTGATATTGATTCAATTTATTGCCTTTATGACAAACTTTTGAAAATCTGAGTAATAATTATATTTAAATGTTGGCAATATCATTGCTATGGCTATAATATAACATATAAAAGGATATTATTTGTATTGTTAAGAAATATTGTAAAACTTATTATTGGAAGTACATAACTGATTTTATGTTGAATGTTTAAAAACCCTACCATCTACAGCATGGGAGTACTTGGAGTAAGGGACTCATTCATTCATTTTTGAGGTCTACACATTAAGTCATTGTGGTTCAAACTGAAGTATGGACTTGAGCCTCTTGTATACCTGATTTAGAGGACAAAATATTTCACTTTTGAGCCAATGTTTTTTAAATGAGATTTTTCTGTCTTTAACTAATGCTATAATGGGAAGAGAGTTTTGTGGACTAGGGATATACCAAAGAAACAAAACCTGTGGAAACCACCTATTTGAACAGACTGTGATGAAATATTTTGGACACCCTGAAACGTCTCCAAAGTATTTTACAATATAGACCTGTACATAGAACATTAGAACACTGTCCTTGTTTTTTATTTTTAAATGGTCGGAGGCCAATCTGGTCTACAGTGCTAGTTCAAGGAAGGTCAAGACTGCACAGAGAAACCCTGGGATTTGGTGGTGATGCAATTCACTATGTGTGGAGCACATAGCTCAGTTTGCCGTCATCTAACCACATGGGACCTAGAATTCAGTTGGGACATAAAGAAAAATGTCTAAATTTAGGGGTGTAAGTTCCTGAAAAGACTTGCCAGGTCCCAATTGCTTCACTCTTCGTTCTGTTCTCACTTTGCACAAATCCTCGACAATAGGTCCTCAGATTTTACTTTGATCAAGGCGAGGCACAGCTGAAGTGTGCGGATCAAAGAGGTGACAGCATCACATGTGCTGTGAAGTACTTTGGCTTCCAGCTGTGAATCCATAGAGGCGATGGTGGCAGAAGCAGATAAGCCAGCCTCCAGGTGATTCCGAGTACAGACGAAGGAGAGTGGGTTATAAAGTCAGAGATTACAGGGGCAGCGTCCCAAGCTCTCCTAGTCTGAAGACCCTGGTTTGCTGTAGCCAGTTCATGAGCAGTCCCTCAGAAATGTTGAGTGTCAATAAGTGAAGCCTACCCCCAAATGGTTCATAATTTGAATAAATCATCAGAAATCTTCTGGACGAGAACTTTAAAGTTGTCATGACTATGTGTATTTAAAACAAGGATAAATAAAGGGCAAAAAAAAAAAAAAAAGTACAATGGATCATTTTTGAGGGCTGTTTTCAGAAATCCTGAACACATAAGAACTGAATGAAAAGTAAAAGGTATTCCTTAAATAAAAATGTATTGACTTAAAAAAAAAAAAAAAGAACCTCGTTTACCTATGCTATTTATACGCTCTCCTAGGGCACAAGCCAGGGAAATGGTAGATTGTTCCTCTCTCACCATCTACCATCTGGGAGGTGACCACAAGGCTGAGAACTGCCACTGAAGTTTTCTGCACACACCTGGAACAAAGATGTGGTGAGACTGAGCATCATCATAGGAACCCCAAGACCCAGGTTATGAAAACAGGAGGGAAAATGTCAGATCAGCTTTGTGTCTCTCTGGAGAAGGCCTGGCTTGACGGACTGGCTTATCTGCTGGGCTCTAGAGAGCTGTTAAGTAGCGCATTTGTGAGTCTTTATATCTGTGCTGGGTAAAGGAAATCACACATGAGTCATATTGCATCTCCAGAGGTTTATTTTATCAGGTAAACGTCATCACCACTTTCTACATTGGCCTCTCTATTGCCATTGCTTCTGCTACTCTCACCTGCACGCTCTTCTTACTTTCAGATACGGTCAGAAACTAGAGGTCCTCTCTCAAGGACTCAGTTCTTGTGCCAGAATTTTGTTTGTTTTGTTTTTAAGGTAAGCTCCTGTATAAAGAAGAATTGAAATGAAGTGTTACCACAGAACCTAAATGGTGAGAGCTACAGCATGAAGGTTGGTGTTGTGATTATTTCAAATAGGAATACAGTATGACTTTTTCCAATAAACATATTTTCCTGGGATACTGTTATGTAAAAACTGAGATAAATAAATGCAAAGACAACTTTTTTTTTCTGTCTATTTTTAACCTTTTAAATGTTAGAACCCAGGATTTCTTTATGTTTAATGACAGCATATTTTTCCTTTTCTCACCTTAGATTAAAAGAAACAACAATCTTCAGAGGCCCCCATATTAGTGGTTTTTCCTTTGGTGTGATAAAACACCACAACCAAGAGCAATGTAAAGAATAAAAAGTTTATTTTTGCTTATGGATCCAGAGAAGGAATCTGGTGAGGAATAGTGGGGAAGACTTGTCAGCAAGTGGCCATATCGTCGTCCTCCTCCTCCTCTTCTTCTTTTTCAATTTTTCACCTTACTTCCTGATTGTGGCCCCCTCCCTCAATTCCTCCTGGTCCTACCTTTCCTCTTTCATCCTCCTCTCCCCCCCATAGTCCTCAGAAAGGGGGAGCCCTCCTCCCCTATCATCTGACCCCAGCCTATCAAGTCTCATCTGGACTGCCTGCTTCCTCTTCCTCTGCCAGGGGGAAGTGATCAAGAACTGGGCACCAGAGTCCAAGTCCAAAACAGCCCTTACTCCCCATATTATGGGACCCATGAGGAGACTTTGCTGCCTAATGACTACATCTAAGCACGAGGTCTAGGTCCTCACCATCCATGGTCCTTGGTTGGTGCATCAGTCTCTGCAGCACCTTGAACCCAGATATGTTGGCTCCATTCATCTCCTTGTGGAGCTCCTGTCCCCTCCAGGTCCTTCTATCCCTCAATTCTTCCTTAAGACTCCCTGAGCTCCACCCCAAAGTTTAGCTGTGTGTCTCAGCATCTGTTCAGATCCCCTGCTGGGTGGAGTCTTTCAGGGGACCACTATGGTAGAGAGCAGGAAGTGTAGATGGATCTAGACTTCCAACAGCTCCCTACCCAGGGGGTATGCTTCCTGAAGCAAGCCTGTATATCTTAAAGGTTCTATGACATCCCTAAAGAGCACCACCAGCGGGGACATAGCCTATGGGGACATTTCTTATTGAGACCACCACAGCCACAGAGTCTTTATGCTCCTTATGCTGTGATATCCTAATGGGGTGTACTTCTGGTGGCCAAGGGCTTCATGAGCTGAGCACAGCAATCCCATTGTGCCCATGCTGTCTTCTGTTGCACAAACCCAAATTCCCTATTAAAGTGGGACCTCAAACGTAGAGAAGTTGAACCTCTGACCTGCTGTCCCCATTCTTCCACCGAAAGAGATTTCAATCAAGAGCAAACACAGACAATCTGAACTTCTACCACTTCACTCCAGTGCTATGAAACCTCTTTCAGTGAAATCTTTCACAATGATGTCTCGTAAACCTTGGCTTGATTGCTGACGTCTTATAAATCAATACCACTGAAAAGTTACATTGCAGTGCATTCAATTCGGGTATCCAAAATTACTTCTTCAGTAAAATTCTACAGTCAATGTGTCACAAATCTTAATCGTTGTATCACAGGCTTATGCTCAGTTGAAAACACTGCAGGCTGCATACGTCAATAGACACCAAAGACTTTCTTTTTATCTTTTATCTTTTTTCTTTCTCTTTTTTTGAGACAAAGTTTATAACATAGCGCAGGCTGTCCTATAACTCATGTATCCTAAGGTAGCCTCAACCTTGAAAAAAAATCCCCTTGTATCTGGGGTTTTTGTTTTTTGGTTTTTTTGAGTTTTTTTTGTGCTGGTTTTGTAACTGGGGCTACTATGCCAGGCTTGTCAAATCATTTTGTGACATTCAAAAAGGCTTCAAAATCAACTTCAAACTAACCTAAAGTAGCATTTGACAGTATTTCATGTGCACTCATTCATTCTATAATACAAGTTAAAAATTAAATCCTCATTTATAATGAGATAATTTTATGTAACTATAAAAACAACATAACAAAAGAATAAACAATGCTATTTATCTTTATCCATAGTAAATTTCATTAGTTAATGAATTTTCTCTGGTATTTTCTGGAGCATAGAAGGACTCATCAAAAAAAAAAAAAAAAAAAAAAAACCAAATAAAAACAGATTGTAAAATATATGCTATTTAAAAATTGAACATACTTCATCAGAAGGTAAAAATGAAATTAGCATTTGGGGTGGGCGAAGGCCAGAGGATAATACTAACTCTACTTGTATATGAGTCTCTATATGTCTCTTTCTAACTGCAACATGCTCTACCCAAGCATTTATGAGGTCCACTGGGAAACAAAGAAATACAATTCTAGTTAGCTTATTTACTTTTTGACAGCCTTAAGAACTTTATTTGAAGTTTCCATCATGCAACACCCATTATTTGATTAGGAATGCATTAGCAGAGCAAACATTTCTGTAAAAATAAATATAAATCTGATTATATTGGTGGGCTTAAGAAAGCACTTAAATTCTTAGACTAAAACCTAATGTTTGGTTTTCCTTCTGCTTCCTTTTCTAGTATCAGTCCCCTAAGAACACTTGACTTGTATCTGGGATTTATATTGAGGAAGGAATTCCAATTCAATTCAGAAGCCTCATAAATACCTCAGTGGAGCAAGATATTTAATATTCTCTCTGAAATTTCATTTTCCTTTATATAGAAAGATAAATTTGTTTTCCCAATACCTGAGGGCCACACTTGCAGCAATTTTTTTTTGAAACAGTGATGGATGCCTAGTGACCCAGACGTATCAGATCATTTATATTTTTATCTATTGAAAATGCTTATTTTTATTTTTGTCCACAGTGTTTCAAGCAGTATAGTAATCGCTAGTGACACAAGGAGTAAAATGAAGATCTTGCCCTCAAGAACATCAAAGTCTAGTGGAAGAATACTGACTATTGAAGCACAAGAAAGAAGCAAGCGCTCTTACAATTCCATGTGATATTTATGAGCAAAATCCTACAAGAGCACAACGGGAGACAAGAACCACAAAGGAGCAAATGGAAAGGCACAAACTCTTATTTAATCCATTTTCAGCAGTGAGCTGAACACACTAGAATGACACCCAGGAATCTCAGAGACCTTTGGACTTTACAGGAAGGTGAGGAATTCATTCCTGAGGATTAAGACGACAACTGAAGGCCTAGGATATGGCTTCGGGCTAAAGCACTAACATCATATTCAGGGCCCTGGGTGTGGCGCTTACCACCAAATGGTTGGAGGATATGAATTTAGAGAAACAGAGACTGGAATAAAGTCTTACGTTCCACCTCATTGGATCTGTGGCAAATCACAGAGACCAAATCAAGAAATGGAGGATGAGAATAGGAAGCTGTGTTCATTCAGGAAAGAAAAAAATGAAGGCTTGACCCAATGACAGAATGGAGTAGTGAAAGAATTATGAATGTTACAATAACAGCATGTTGCCTTGGATCAAATATCCTTGCCAGAGAACTCAGGAGTGGAGCATCACAGGTCAGAATTTAAAAATCCTGTTCATTGGCTTTAAGTAGAAGAATTTTCAGGAGCATAGACCTTCAATAAGTGAATAATTAAGTAATGAAGAAATACAAAACAGTATATGGGAAGTTTTGCTTAAAATTAAGACTAGAAAATAATAATGTAGTCATCCATATGAATAACATATTATCATGAAATCAGAGGAAATATCAGCTAAAAGCTGTTTTTTCTTAATATGCAATAAAATGTATTAAGATACAATGTGTCATTATAAGGACCTGCTAGAGGTATACCTCAGACCTTAGTGTTAAAAATTCTTGCATAAGCCTAGGTTCAATCCCTGGTGTTATAAATAAATGAATAAATAAATAAATAAAATAGATCGATAAGGCTGGACTAGGCAAAATAATAAAAGGAACTCTTGGATGTATATTACATTCAGAAAATGGTAAAAATATTAATAAAAATGCAAGAAAAGGGGGCCCTGAGAGATGGCTCAGGAAGCAAAAGTACTTCCTGACCTGTGTTTAAGCCCTTGAAGCCGTGATAGAAGGAGGGAACTGATGCCTAAGAATTGTTCTTTGATTTCTACATTCCTAAAATGACTTGTAGACACTGAGAATAACACACACACACACACACACACACACACACATACACACACACATACACGCATGCACACACACGCATGCACACACACATACACACACTTAATAATAATAATAATAATAAATACATAAATATTTGAAGGAAAATGAAAGCAAGAACAGACTTTGAATAGCCAGGGTTCTCCATGACCCCATTAGTGAAGGAGATAAGCAGGGAAATACAAGAATTGTAGGAACTATATATCAAATTACCTGACAAAATGCCCCAAGCAGGCAAGGGAAAAGAAGAAATTCAATTAAAAAATAACACCTTTAAGTTAGCTTCAGTGTCTTTATTTAAATACTAAATGTAAAATTGTACTGACAAGTAAATCGTTGCCACAGGGTTCATCTTCCAAGTTAGACAGATTTGGAATTAAGCCAGTGAGCTGAGCCCTCCCATTCATCAACACCCTAAGACATTTACCTTAAAAGTGGAGGGAAACACAGAAACATGAGTTATGGAGATTTTTAAAGCATTTGTTCTACAAAGAAAAGTTATAAAGTGCGAAGGCAGATCATGAAATGTAGACATTCTCTTATTTACCTGTGTATGTGTGTGTGTGTGTGTGCGTGCATGCGTGCGTGTGTGTATGTGTGTGTGTGACATGAGCTTGACTGGGCTTTCTTACAAGAACATGAGTGAAAGGATATCTACGGACCAACGGGTCCCTCCCTGTTGGTTATACCACTGAAGAAAGTGTCTTCCTCCCCAGCAACCAGGAACTGCCTATAGATCCTCAAGGGAGGGTGAGGTCTTGTGATACCCTTGATTCTCTACAACATAATACAAAAATGGGATTTTGATTAGCCCACTCATGTGTATATTTTGTGGTGATAATCACAGCTTCCAAGAGAACAAGGATGCCTCAAGAAAGGGAAAAGATAAAGTCTTTCTCATGTCAGGAAGATCCTCCTGTCTGTCCGCCAGTGCTTTGCTGTGCTTTATAAGTTTATTGCATTTTGTTTTGAGACAAGGACCTACAATGTATGTATCAGAGGCTAGGTTGGAACTCCCTATGTAGCCAACGCTATCCCTGGACTCACAAACGCCCTGCCTCAGTTTCCTAAATGGTAAGTCTATAGCCTCGCACCACCATACCTAGCTCCAATGTTCCTACTCTACTATCCTGTTTGTTTGGTTTTCTTTCTTTCTTTCTTACACCTCTTAGCATAAGATTCCTTTTTACTTTGCACCACAAACATGATTATATTTGCTATTTCTTGAGAATTCTAGGATGCCTTCAGCTTCAGAGTGGTCTAGAATAGCATTTCTTCAGAAGTATATGAGTCTGCAATCTTTGCTTTTATTCAAATTGCATCAAATGTCATTGCTTCAGCAACCCTTCAGTCACTGTGCAACTCCTCTAAGGAGGCTGTGCCCCCTACTGCTGCCAAATGCTGCCGGTTTTCTCTACAGCATGGATTTCACTGTAGCATATAATCATATAATACCCTTACTGATCCTTTGACTAATTGCTTTTTCAAGGTTGTGTTTCCTTACAATAAAATGTAAACAATGTGAAAGTATCATATTTTTCAGAATATTTGGTTGGTTTTTCTAGAAAATAAAAGTGTTGATTTGGATTCAGTACTTATTAAATGCCCACGGAATTCAGGAAGTTAAGAAGTCATGTAGGGCTTGGAATACAGATAAACACAAACATTGAAACTGAAAAAGAAAGAGAAAAATATGAAACTCATGAAAGGAAACTGTGTAAAGTTGCATGTGAGAATCTTAAGGTAGCATGTTATCTAGAAAATCTTATGGAGAAGAGCAACAGGAGTAAAAAAAATCAATATTTGGACAAATTATAGCTAATATCATGCCAAGAGTGATAAGGAATCCACTTGCAAATTCAATGTGTGCTGAAGCTTAACTAGATAGATAAAAGAAAATAACAGCTGATGTCATCATCCCAAAATTGGCGAAAAGCAGCTGGATATAGTGTTAATAGTAACTGTAGCGATGGACGTGCCTACCAAGATGGAGAGCATTTGACCATGACTGACACAGGAGAAAGCTTAACCAGGGGTGACAGAAAGATTCCCAAATTGTATGTGGTCAAAACTGTTCTTCAGCAGTTGAGGGGAGGGCTCTCTAGATCAATCACCTGCTCTCCATGCCTGAGGACCAAAGTTCAGGTCACCTGGACCTCAGAAAACAAGATGCCTTCAATTTATCAGCGTTCCCGTTGTACCTATGGCAAAACTGGAGGCAGAGAATGTCCAGGAGCTCATGGCCAGCTAGACCAGCATACACTATGCTGAACAAGAGATCCTACCTGCAACAGTGTGGAAAGCAAGGGACAACACCTGAGGGCATTCTCTGGTATCCAAATGATTCCCATAGCACTCATGCACACACACACACACACACACACACACCATACACACACACACAAGCACACATACACACATACCATATCCACATATCCACACATTAAAAATCAATTTCCAAATATATAAAGCAAAATATTATAGGACTAAAAGAAGAAAGAATGGCATGAAAGTGGAGATAATTGAGCACCCCCTTTTCTGTCTCACTTTAATATGATAAAGTCACAAAATTCAGGACAGATACAAAATTGTAAACAGCACTGTATTCAATGTATTGCTGAATAGTGGATTAGTATAAATTTACTGACCCCAGGCACATAGTTAAGTACCTTATGTTTTCTGTAGTTTAAAAGTCTTGTATTGTCTCTCCAGTCCCCTCACCCTAAGATCATGGGAAAACGGAGAACAAGACACAGCATGGATCTGCAGTTTTATCTGAGGGCAGGAACTCACTTCCAAGATTACAAATTTCTTCACAGAACCCTCTGCCTTGCAAGCTATTTGGCTAGTGGCTCAGTTTCTTACTTCATGTTGGCTTAAAGGCATCATCTGTATAGCTCACTGCCAGCCTTGCTCCTTTGTCACATTGGTCTCTTCAACATGCATGCTCCCTCCAAAAAACACTACCACCACTACCACCAACACCACCACCAACAACACAAGTCCACTAGTGTAGATGGCTCAATATTATGTCACATGGGCATATTCTGTGATAAGACGCCACTTCTAGGACTCACCTGCATAGAAGGGAAGGCAATTACATGATGGTTTAATTATCAGGGGCCAGTGATAATTAAGTATGTCTTCCAAAAACTCTGTTACCCATTGGATCTAACTGACTTTAGATACTTCATCCAATAGCAGCAGAGTACATGTGAGACACTCACCAAAATTGACCAGATAGTTGTTTGTAAAGCACGCATCAACACATTTCAAAGGTTTTAGGACATTCAAAGAACATTATTTGACTATATTGAAACAGGGTTAAATGTTGATAAAAAAAAAAAAAGGAGAGAAAGAGAGAAAGAAAGACAGACAGACAGACAGACAGACTCCTCCCTAACTGCTTGGAAATTAAGTAATGAACTTCTAAATAATGCATGGGTTTTAAGTAAAGACTAGATGGCAAAAGAAAAATAATTGACTAAATGGCAAGGAAAACAGAATGTCAAGGCCTGGGGAAATGCAGGTAACATGTAAAGATTTGTAGCCTTCCAGCCATGTGTTTAAAGGAAGCGTGGTTTAAAACCAGCCATGTGATCTACCATCTAAGCAGAAGAGTAGAAAAAGAATGCGTATCACACAGACAACAAAAATCAGATAATAAAATAATAAATTCAAAGAAGAAATGTCTGTTAGTTAGCTTTCCGTCACTGCGACGTGACACCAGAGGAAATCAACTTAACAAGAAGAGAAATTTACTTTCTTTCAAATTTCAGGAGTTTTCTGTTTCTGGCTATTTAGTTCTTCTTTATTTAAGTCTTGGTGAGAGTGTAGGTACTCTTAGGAGAATAGCCTGCAACAAAAGTTTCATGAATATGACCTTTCTCCAAGGTCAAGGGAGACTTCTGCAGACACACTGCAGCAGATCTCACTAATGTGAGCAGCTGCACTTCCGTTAGGGACCTGAGAGGGTGCATCCTCGACCTGAACTCACTGCTGGAGACAATGAGCTGATTTACAGGAAAGATTCCAGTTTTTATAAAGAATCCTGTATGTATCTGAAGTAGGACACATAAATAATTCTGCCTTGGACACTTGGGTGCTGACCATGACATCTGATGTGCTGTGGTACATGCTCTCATAATTTCAGAGGTTGGACAGTCCATAAAATCTCAGAATTTAAGCCACTGCAGCATGGAAAAGGTCCAGATCTCTCTTTGCATGATAATATTTTGAAGCACTTAGGGAAAATTTTCTCAAACTTATAGATAAGGCCCTGGGTGAAGGTGTAGTTCTAAGGGACAGTCTTTGCTCCCAGTACTACAAGGACAGAAACACAATTTAAAAAACTTGTGTCTATGTTACACACACACACACACACACACACACACACACACACACACCTCTTTCTAAAAAGCATCATCTGGAAAGAAAATTAGCCAAAACACACATGCACACCATATCTATATTAGTGGTTTCTTCTAGAGCCACTATACTTAGCTACCTTAAAAAGCTCGAAGTAAGGATAAATCTCTCTGAAAACAGCCTCTCCTCTCATATTGAAATGGTAATTAATAAAGAAGGCCACGGCATAGGTCCAAGATGGTCATTGTGATAGGAGTGTCAGTTGTTAAAACAAAAAGCTCCTAGGAATTTATATCCATGTGGAAAATAAATATTGGTTTACTAGAGTGCCCCATGGAGACCTTTTGTTGCTTTTGGTGTTAATGCTTTATTAAAAAAATTTACCAGATTTCAGTGGCCAAATTTCCCCATATGCTCTATGATGCTTAATGCTCCATATTGAAGAACACATTGTTATCGGTGCTGAGCATATGGAATCATTGCAGGGACACCTCTGCAGAGCACATGGATCATAGTCTCTTGATAGCCCACCCCAAAATATGGACTTGGAAACTGTCTTGCTTCTACGGAACCTAATAAAACTTGTACACCTGGGTAGGGCATGGGTACAAATGTCCAGGTGCCACAAAGCAGGGTACAACATGAATTCATTTGATGGCACAATTAGGCTTTGACAACTTCTCTGCAGGCTTAAGCAATGAAAAAAATCTAATAAGATGAAACTCAATAGAGGCACATTCTAGAGTCACCATTTGTGCCAGTTAGGGTAGAAGGATGGGCAGATATTTAGTAGTAACATAATTTTAACACATTTTCAAGTTTTATTGTAAGGAGAAGCAAAATGCATCAGGACACATCAGCAGAGAACGGCTTACAACAGTGAAAAAATAGAAACTGTCTAAAAGGCACAACTAGGCATTTGGTAAATACATTCACTACAGTACAACCATGAAATGAATTGCTCAGGGGCGGGCTGCTCAAAGTGACACAGAAGAATATTTATTGGCATAAACACATGTTTAGGACATATGTAAATAATTTGATGGTAAAATAACAGAATTGGTTGCGTTTTGGTACATATGTTTAATTATATATTCATGTATAATAATATGCATGTTCGTTTTTGCTATATATGCATAGCAAAAGACAGGATCTTCAAGAAACTATTTGAAATGGAATCACTTCTTATTCCTGAGGAAGAAATACATAGGGTTTGTTTGTTTGTTTGTTTCTCGTTTGCCATGCTTCCCCACTTTCTTTATCGACCACCAGATTTGATTTTGTAATAGAAGTTTATATGCCTGTGTATTTATTTTGAATCAAACAAAGGCATTTTAAGAAACCTTATATTTTCAGAAGCAGAAGTTCCTTCTGAGTTATTGCTCACCCAAGGAGATGTCCTTGGCTGCAGGACCCTCTATGACCACATACAATGTCAAGGTCATTAGCTTCATACTGGTGTTCTGAGGCCAACACACCCTATCTTCAGCTTAGCCATCCTCTTCCTACTGAATCAGCAGTTTCCTCCTAGACATCTTCATCATAGTTGTCCTCCTCCTCCTCCTTCTCCTCCTCCTCCTTCTCCCCCTCCTCCTCCTCCTTCTCCCCCTCCTCCTCCTCCTCCTTCCCCTCCTCTACCACCTCCTCCTCCTCCTTTTCCTTCTCCTTCTCCAGAAAGAGTCTATTTAAGTGCACAGTCTTCAGGGAGCATTTTAATGTTGCTAAGATCCTGAGGTCTATGTAAGTACCATCCCTGGTGTTTCAATATAAGACAATGCCGAAAGCTTAATGTTGTCTCATCAGTTGTGAGGCGTACAGAGTTGAGGTCACATAGTATCATAAATATAAGTGCTACTTGGGATGTTTCTTCCAGCTTTGCTCACTCATTATTTCCCTGCTGTCAGGGATTCTCAAGTTTAAACCAGAATAAAAGCATATAACTTAGAGTGATGAGATTAAAAACACCTAGTGCAAAGTTTTAATCACCTCCATTTTCTCTGTGCTCTTTTTAGGGCTCATGAAATCCTTCTATGGTTTATATTTTTATGAAATGACATTTCAAATACTTTATTAATTACACAAATCACAAGCAATTAGCATGAGTCAGCATACCTCAGGCTTACTGGGATGCGGATTCTCTCTAAAGCTTTTGCTTCAGGGAGTGTGGAATTAAGTCTGACAAAGGGCATTTTTTTTTTTTTTACCAGGCTCAAATGATGTTGATACTTTTGGCTAGCTGACCATATTGTCCAGTAACAAAAACACAGGTCAAGCTTCCAGATATATCCTAACCACTGTGTCCTTATGTTGCACGTCTTCCTTTTAATTTTTAAAGACACTTTCTCCACTAAATGTACCTGCAGGTGACAACCAACATAGGTACACAAGAGTTACTCATCCTAAATAAGATATGTACATCTTACAGGACTCCACTGAAGATGCTTTAGTTTTAAAAGCTGTGTTAATGGTGACTATTGCATCCCTGAAGTTGTCTGTTTGAGTATGTAGGGCTTTCGATCTATCTCACACCATCTATTACCAGGTGTCCATGTGCTGTGAACCACAATCTTTTGCTTTTAAAATACTGATAAAGTGACGTCATATCTAGAAACAAATCAAGGTGGTCACACACACACACACAGGACACACACACACACACACACACACACACACACACACACACAACTGTGGACACATTTTCTCTAGCCAACTACAGATAACATTGGTCTTTCCTACAACTTCATACATCAGGATATGTAACAGATGTCAACTAAAGTGACAGGGCTTAGCAAGACATTTGTGAGTTAAAAGGGCAGGTGTCATTTTCCAGTGACATGCTTTCTGCTATCCCCTGTCTCTCTTTGTTTATCCTTCACTCAGTCTATAAGGCAGCTGCTCATCTATTTACTCTAGGATAGGGCATAAAAATGCAAGTCAGATCTCAAATTTAGTTTGTCGTTTGCCTTTTTGAAAGATGTGATTTATGTTTATAATAAAGTATTTGAAATGTCACTTAATAGGAAAACAAATGGCAGTAGGATTCCCATGAGCCATTTAAAAAAAAGGAAAGAAAAAGAAGAAGGGGGTTGAAACTTCAAATTAGACATTTTTATCTCACTACTATTTGAGTTACATATTTCTGTTCTAATTTGTAAAAATTATCTTTCTTGATCAATCTTTTCCATTATTTTTTTCTGAGAAAATTCATCAGCTGGGTTAATGATGACACAAAAGTTTAATATATGCATTAAACATTTAAGTTTTAATATGTTAACATGTCACAGGATGTGAATAATAACAAGGTTTTATATATGAAGTGAAAACATATTTTATGTTAGAAATAGTTATAATGCCAAGAAAGTGACTTATATCCATAACAATTTCATTTAAATATTGCTTTAGCTCCCCATCTATCTCAGATGCAATTTTATAGTCCTTTTAAAAAATTCATTTCAGTGTGACCTCTTTGAGGCTGCAACTTAGTGCCTCTAGCCTACATATCCAACTGCACTTGGGCTTGCTCCTATTCAATTACCTTTTAACATGCAGAGAGCAGCCAGCACCCAGGTTTCAGCTGCATTTTCCATTCAGAAACTCCTCAAGAATTACAACTTTGGCTCAGTTTCACTGCAATAAGAAAGAAGGGCAAAAGGAATCTATCAACCTGCTTGGCTGTTAGATCCCAGGGGTGGTTTTTAATATCCCAAGTCTGCGCTCCTACCTGGCCCTAGAATGGACTTCAGTGGCTTTATTCTAAAAAGCATAGAAATAGACTGTTAAAGGGAACCTTAGGATATTTCTGTGGTTCATATACTATGGAGCAAAGAAGGAGATGGGTGAGTCAGAATATAATTCATATTATCGAATAGAATCGCGGAATCTTCCTTTCTTCACGGATTTTAATTTGATCCTTAAGACTATAATTACAGTGACAGGGAAAGTGGAGGCCAATAATTATTCTTCTTTGTGAGGGGGAAATGACTGAATAAGGAGGTATGACTGCAGTGTTGTAAAAGATTCCACATTTTCAAATAGTCAGACATCAATACCACAAGACGCCTATCCTAAGTAGAGACACATACTTCCTCTAAGTGAGAATTTTGGCCCCAGTGTTTGGACATGACAGCAATCTCTTTGATGCTAAGCTTACACTGTTGCAAACTGCCTGGGTCAGGAGAGCACTCAATTCCCTCAGCGTATAGCGAGTTCCACATGGGATGTAGACAACCATCAAAATACCACATTATTTTCCCCAAGTGCACACACTCACTGTCACTTCAAATTTAGTGATACATATACAAACAAACTTTTAAAGATTAAAATGTTGCACCCTGAGCAGTTTTCTCTTCTACAGAGGCTTTTAAATCCTTGAAATTTACACTGACACACTATGCCAATATGTATTATTATATTGTTTTATAATTGATGAGGTAGACTATATATAACTCAGCTACGTCATCCTCCTAGCAGATTTCTTTTGTAATTGACTCAAGAAATATAGACAGTTTGGTTTATTGTAACTTTTTTTTGACTTATGCATAGATCCTAGACAGAAGACACACAATTTAAAAGGCAAATATATCAAGATATTAAGTTGGTGAAGACAAATAAACACTAAATATAGTCCTTCTATTACAGTATTTTGCTGCATTTCCTTTGGTTGGATTGTTCAGATTGCTACAGAGGATAAAACTGATGGCCAAAGTAAAAAGACTTATATAAGAAATGTGAGGCTCACTGCCACAGTCAACTATATCTTGAAGCCACTAGTCGTGCCTTTGATGCCAGCCTGTGATGCGGGCCTTCTGGTGGCCGTTCTTTTCACACTACTCTTCCATGGTCTTTTGGACAAAGCAGTGACTGAATAGACAAACATCTGGTGTTCATTTGTAGTCATTCATTCTGTTCTGCTTAGTGGTGACACTGGGACTCAAATCCAGGGCCTCCTGAGTGTTAAGCAAGCACTTCACCACTGTACTGCTTCCCAGTCCCATGTACTTACTCTGAAAAACAGTGTCCCACTGGGGTCTGTCATGGCTGGCTTCTCCAGCTAAAAAGATGATTATAAATGGCCTAATGTTTGTCAATTACTCTTTCAAATTGACTATGTGGAGCTGTTTCTTTGCTTAGAAATATTCTGTATTTAACAGTTTCCTCACATACCCGTCTCTTGAATTACTACTGAAGTGATATAGATTAAACCCAACCACGGTGTCCAATCTTGTTGGATTAAAGTCATTGACCTGAGTTGACTCTTTGTTCATAATTGGAAGTAGCAGGCCTTCCACAGTGTCCTTGCCACTTTGTGTCCAGCTATTCTCTTTACCACCTCAGACAGCTGGCTGTCTCCAGCCTTCGCCTGTGGTAGGACACATCCAAGAAATACGCGTGAAGGAACAACATTTGAGAAGAATGTTCCTCCTCTAGATTGTTTTGTAATCCTCTGACTAATCGTTGTGTTTTATGAAGAGAATAAAAGCTTTATTAAAAATAGTTCAAGAGTGACCATCAACTATCCATTAGAAATAACAATGATCCTTAGTAATCATAATGGTAGATGAATAAAAGCACATGGGTACTTTCTTTTCTTAAAACAACCCCCAATTGTAAAATCACATAGAAACAAATGTAAGGAAAATTCGCTAGTCAAATTTCAGTTTTCCATGGCTTGTGAAGTTTAGTTAATTATGCAAGATAGTTTAGAAATCTAAAATGATGAAGCACAAAATAAATATTAATTACACTAACTTTGAAATATTGAAGAAGACGTCAATAAACCAAGCACGAAGAGACCCTCTCCTGTCTTAAGATAGTGCCACTTCTATTAGATGCAAACATTAATTTTGTTCCAAGTTTCAACGCTTTCAATTGTTCCAAATGAAATCCATCTTACTTTTCTGTTTTCCAAGTTTACTCTGTCACTCGCCTCCCATTACCCAGGGCTGTTGATTTTAATACTTGTACTGGGGCTTCACCATCCCACAGAGCAGGGCTCTAGCTCTGTCACCCTGTTCCCATCACCAGTCACTGGGTATTGTTTGGGGTGAAGCTTGCAGCACACTTACAATATCAAGGTGTCTAAACCTTGTTTAGTGAACGGTGGGGAAATGTAGTCACAAATAAAGAGGAATGATGGAGTTCTGCAGTTGTCTCGCAGTAGCTGCAGAACTTTCCCCAGATATGCACGTCTGGTGTTGCTCAAGACCCTTGGATGGAATGGGTTAGGGGGAGGAGACTCAGCTCGGCCATCAGCAATGCTTGATGTTCTCGCAGACGAGTGAGGTTCCTTTGGGCCCACATTGGGAAGCTCACAACACCTGTAATTCTAGCTCCAGAGGATCTAGCACCCACTTCTGACCTCCTTCAGCACCCACACATGTGCCAACACACACACACACACACACACACACACACACACACACACACACACACACACATTCACATACATACACATGCACATATACAAAAATAAAACACACACCTTTAAATATAAATAAATAAAATAAAATAGTGGTTGTATTTGTTGCACTCCTGCATTTGTTAAGCCTCCCAAGAATACTTAAATATATACATGATATACATATTTGCACATGGGAGTTCTACTGTATTGGTTAGAAGGATGACAGGAAAGGAGTCTTTATATGACCCATGCTTTTTGTGTCCCAAGTACTTTTGATCCGTGGTTAGCCAGACCTGTAAAAACATGGATGCGAAAATCTGTTTGTATTTAAATTTCAGATTCATCAAAGTATCTTCTGCATGTGAGATGATTTATATTAAAATTTTTTATATTGTGTATTATCTGATATAGAATTTGCAATTATAGAGTAAACCTTACTAAATGAGACATTCTTTAGTCTTGTTATGGATGGGGTGAAAACTTTAGAGATGTTTTGTCCTGAAAAATTGATCCTAGAAATACTTTTTGGACACTTATTATAAGTTCTAATATATCTCGTCTTTAAATATTTACTTTCAAGTTTTCTATGAATGGAAATAGGGCACACACACACACACGAGAGAGAGAGAGAGAGAGAGAGAGAGAGAGAGAGAGAGAGAGAGAGAGAGAGAGAGAGACAGACAGACAGACAGACAGACAGACAGACAGAGACAGAGACAAAGAGAGACAGAGAGAGAAGCCGGGCGAGGTGGCACACCCCTGTAATCCCAACACTCGGGAGACAGAGGCAGGCAGATCACTGTGAGTTCGAGGCCAGCCTGGTCTACAAAGCAACTCCAGGACAGCCAAGCTAACACAGAGAGAGACCCTGTCTCAAAAAACCAAAAAACAACCCCCCCCCAAAAAAAACAAGAGAGACAGAGACACAGAGACAGAGAGAGGGGAGAGAAGAGAGAACAGACTGAGAAAGGATGAGGAGAAGATAAGCAGTAGAAAGAGAAGGAGAAGGGGAAAAGATGCTGAAAAAGTGGGATGGGAGGGAAGAGAACAAATATAGGAAAGAAAGGAAGGATAGTAATAGCAGAAACATTACAGGAAAAGGAGAGACATGGCTATATTGTTTCTGCTAAGAGCAAAATGTATAGGTTTAGGATCATTTATTATAGAAAGACTACTTTTAGTTTATCCCATTTTTAGTGTTAGCAGTTGGAGGGGGGGAGTGACAATATTTTTTTTTTTTTATTTCTTTGGTTTAGGAAACAAAGTAACAAAGCATCCCATGCAAGGATATTTGATACCATGTGCTCTGCCATTGTTACTTTTAAAATACCACAGAGTTCTATTATATAAGAAAATGAGGGAAATACATAAGAAGTTTTATGTTTTAAGTTAAAGTGTGCTATTGTGATATCTTCTGTTATAGTATTACTTGAGTAGACATCCCTGAGTGTCTCCTGGCCTCCCTGATGGTGAGATGTGGTATCTGGCATTGAGACACTGAGTACATCCTGTTTGAACTGATGTGTTCACTTCAACCTTTTCTTCTGACAACAAATATATGCATATTTACTTTCCTTGATAGAAATCAAAGCGAGCACTGGACTCAGTAGCTGTGAGGGAACCTTTCTTTGGTCACATCAATATTCTTTTCCCAGCTGTCTGCTGACAACTCATTCTACCCAAAACTTGTCTCTGTACTGAAAATTGCTGCTCTGCAGCTGTTCTGCTCTTCGGCAGAACTCTCTTCCCACATTCCGGACAGGAGCCGGGGTTCTGTAGGTGCTCTAAGCCTGGCTAGACTAGAGTTCCTTCACTGTTTCTCCACCTCTAATGAGACAGCTGTGTCAGCACAAGAGGCGAAGACTGAGAACTCTGTGCCCATCTACTGAAACAGGATCAATAAATACAATGCCTTCGGGGACCATTATTGATAGATTCTCCATCTACAATGAAACTAAATTTGAAGTCAACAGGGTAATGTTACCAACTTTTCTAATTAAATTCTAAATGACTCATGGGTCATGAGAGAGAGAGAGAGAGAGAGAGAGAGAGAGAGAGAGAGAGAGAGAGAGAGAGAGAGAGAGAGAAATGACAGATAGGTACGTAGGTAAATAGAGGATGCTTTTGGGAGTGCAAACTTGTACAACCACTTTGGAAATCAATCTGGCACTTCCTCAGAAAATTGGGAATAGGGCTACCTCACGACCCAGCTATACCACTCCTGGCCATATACCTGACAGGTGCTCCACCATACAACAAGGACATAGCCATCTGATTTATAATAGCTAGAGTCTGGAAACAGCCTAGATGTCCCTATATCAAAGAATGGATAAAGAAACTGTGGTACATTTACACAAATGAAGTACTACCCAGCTATTAAAAACAAGGAAATCTTGAAAATTGTATGCAAATGTATGGAACTAGAAGTGATCATCCTGAGTGAGAGAACCCAAATCCAGAAGGACATACATGACATGTACTCACTTATAAATTGGTATTAGCCCAACATAGATGTCCTCTGAGAGACCCCACACAGTGGCACATCGGGACAGATGCTTGGACTCACTACTGCACTCTGGATGGGGCCCTGAGAGTGGTACATAAGAATAGGGGAATGGAAGGACCCAGAGGGTTCGGGAGTCCCACAAAGAGACCATCAAGGTCAGCGGATCTGGACCCAGGGGGGCCCTGCACAAACTGTTGTACCAACTATAGACAATGTATACAGTAAACCTAGACTCATTGTTCAGATCTAGCCAATGGACAGCTCATTCTCCACAGTGGTGGGGAGAACAGAGACTACCTCTAACATGAACTCTGGTGTCTGCGATTTGACACTTCCCCTTGGTGGGGAGGCTCAGTGGGCACACAGTGGAAGGGGAAGCAGGCTATCCAGATGAGACCTGATAGGCTGTGGTAATATGGTGGGGACAGAGGTCCTCTCTGTCAGAGGTCTAGGGGAGGGGAATAGGGCAGAAGATGGAGGATGGGAAAGGGAAGATACTAGTGAGGGGTTAACAATCAGAATGTGATCTGAATAAATAATAATAAATGAAAAATTAAAAAGAAAAAGAAAGTGTTTACAAAACACAAAGGATTATAAGATGGGGCAGGTGTGTCCAGATAGAAGTTTACAGACTTAAAGCTGAAAATAAAACTAACAAAATTAATGGACTGCATTGTGAAAAAGAAAGAAAAATAAACAAAATTACATAAAAGTTATTTCTTTGGTGAGATTAATCAAATTGGCAAAACTTTAGCTGGAGTCATCAAAGAATAAATAACACTTATTAAAAGCACAAATCAAATAAGAACATTTCCACTGACTTAAAACAACTTTTAATGTTGAAGGAATTACTAAGAGCCACAGTGTGGCAGTAGCTCAATCACTTAATAAAAAGTGGAAAAATCGCCCCCCCCAAACCTAGAAACTACTAGAATCAACTCTACAAAAATAAACACTGCTTAGATATTTTATAACTGAAAGATAAAATTAGCAGTGAACACTTCTTTCTACAAAAAAAAAAATGTTAAGCTTAGATCACTTTCTTGATTAATTCTTGGAAATGAAGAATAAATTCTAGGAAACAAGGCGATAACAATGTGTGACAAATACTTTCAGGAAAAAAACAGTGGAGAGCTCATTTAAACTCATTCTATAAATTTGGTAGATTAAGTCTTGAAGGAAGCCAAACTGATGCATTACCAATTATGAATGAACATCAGTCATGAGTATAGACACATAATTTCTGAATAAAATTGATGAGCAAGATCCAGCAATGTAGAAGCAGGGTTACAAATAATGACCATATAAAACTCACACCAGGAAGGTAAAGTTTGATTGAAGTAAAAACACTGATTAATATCACATATACGATGTTAATAGGTTAAAGAAGAAAGGTGATTTGAAAAACCTAAATAGGCCCAGAAAAATAATATACATTTAATTACAATAAATATTTTTAACATGTAAGCTATAAAAGGGATTTCTTCAACCTAATTTTAAAAATTCAAAATACCGTTCAACACTCTCTCTCTCTCTCTCTCTCTCTCTATCTATCTATCTATCTATCTATCTATCTATCTATATATATATATATATATATATATATCAAAGCATTAAGTGGGTTTCCACTAGGAAGCACAGCAAAGTGAGTGCATCTCACAGCATTTCCATCCATTGACATTGTGGCCATCACTTCATTTCCATTTAATCACATTCTGACGTATTCTGAAGTTGGTGGTCAGTTTAATCAGACAATAAAGAGAAATTAAAGATGTTCATTTCAGAATGAAAAAGGACACTTGCACAAAGGAAATCTTAAAGAACACGCCACATAAAAAGCAAGCAAATAAAAGAAAATGCCATATCTAACAGTGGACTCAGCAATGTCCCGGAACAAAAGATTAATATGACAAAAATAAGCTGGAATTCTCATCATAGGACCAGTGCAAAAATGAGCTAAAGAAGATGATTTCATTAATCAAAAATGTTATGTTTCCAGTACCCATAGTGCAATTATATTTTAATTAAAATAAATATCTTAGCTTGCTTTTTAAAAATATACATATGTGTGTGTCATGCTTTCAGCAAATACAGACATAAAACAAACACAACAAAAGTCAATCAGAGAAATATAAGAAGATTAAGACACATTGGTGTAAATGTAAGGAAATAAGAGCAGAATACACAGCATTGACAAAAGATGCTTTAGCATACCTAAATAAAGAGACACTTCCTTTTTTTGATTAGCAGACTCACTACCAGAACCATGATTCTCTTGAAGTTAATCAGTGGCTCTCCTGAAATTCTTTATCCAGACACACTTTTTGTATAAAAACTGAAGAGGTAAAATATATATAAATTAAAAGTATGAAAAAATGGCAAAACCAAGTTTTAAGTAGCTCAAATTTGAGGATTTATGCCCTTGCCTTGTAAAACATGCAATACAGACTACAGTCATCAAAGCAATACAACATTAGCACAAGAGCAAACACAGACAAAATGGAATAGAATTGAGAATCCCCAAATGCCGTTATATTTATGGTCAATTAATTTACAAAAGAGCAACAAAGCAATTCAAGATGATTTTAGATAATCTTTTCAACAGATGGTACAGGGAAAATAGGGTATCTATTTAACAAAAGATAAGTTCATCCCATTGTATCACATCCCACACAAAAAATGAACTTAAATAGATTTAAATATATGTATGAGATAACATCATAAAAAGAAAAAAGGAAGAAAATATAGGAATAAGTCTTTGTAATCGTCCATTATATCAAGATTTCATGATTATCACATTAGGTGTATGTGATAAAAAGAAAAAGTCAGGATGAGGCAATGGCTTTCATTAAAACATGTGTTTACACTTCAAAACTTGTTATTAACAAAATGAAAATATTAGCAACAGATTCAGAGAAGATATTTGCAAACTATGTAATTAATAAACTCTTTGTACTAAAAATTTATAAAGAATAATATTTCAATATGAAAAAGGTCAATTTTTAATGAGCAAAAAGATCTAAATAGGAATTTACTATAAGTATTTTATGAACAGAAAGGTGTTTCATCAAGGTGAGTGATAATGAAACACAAACCACTTTCAGACACCCACTATCACCAAAACACACACACACAAAGAGAGAGAGAGAGAGAGAGAGAGAGAGAGAGAGAGAGAGAGAGAGAGAGAGAGAGAGAGCTTTACCCAATCGCACATTCCTGTAATCCCAGCACTCAGGAGGCAGAGGCAGGCAGATCTCTGTGACTTCAGGGCCAACCTGGTCTACAAAATCAAATCCAGGTCAGCCAAGGCTACACAGAGCAACCCTGTCTGGAAAAAAACAAAAACAAAAGAAAACAAAACAACAAAAACACATACACATCAAATGTTGGCAATGAAGTGACAGAGATGAAGTCCTCATATAGTTCCAGAGCAAATGATGATGAGGCAACTTCTTCAATGGCTTCTAACTATCAGATGACCAAGACTTTTCTCACTTATCTGCCTCCACCCCATGTTATGCCCCAAATACACAAAAGCGTACACAGAAGATGTTTACTCTTTCAGTATTCAGAATAAAGTAAAGTTTGCAACAATACAAAGATATTTTATTGAATGAACAAGCCAAACCAAACGAGCTATAGTTATACATTTAAGTGTTCTGTGACAATGAAACAATTAAGTTTCAAATACCTTCTAGAATATGTTTGAACCTCTAAAATATCATTGTAAAAGCTGTTGTATTATGTGAGTCAGTGCCTGAGAACGGCATGCCTTCAGAAACAGGCATCTTAGTGCTTTCCTGAGCATGAGGATGGTAGTAGGTAGCCAGAGGTAACAGAAATGTATAGCCACTAAATCACAGACTGACTGATATTATATATTTAAAGTACATAATCTCTATGGTTAGAAAATCAGAACTCACTAGAGTTGCTCACCTTCACATAATAAGATTTCTATGAGCCTCCAGAGTCCAAATGTTTTTAACATATGGATTGCACTACATTTTATTAAAATTAGGTGAAAATAATCATTTAAACTTATAACCACAATAATGTTAACAAGTAACCCAAATGTTCGACACGTGAAATTTATAAATACCAAAAATAAAATTGACCTTTTATAAAGGATAAATTAGGATTGGGTTATGATGTTTAAGTTGCATAAACATGAAAATAATCAGAAATTCATAATTAGAGATTTAAATATAACTCAAATGAAATAAATTTCAAGCTAGACACTGACAGAATATCGATATGCTCTAAAACTAAATAGCTGGCTATTGTAGTCATTGTTTGCATGCTTAGAGTTAGACTAAACCCTTCAGCCACATGCCATTCATGTAGCTTTGGTTGGTCCATAGTGTTAGAATATGTAATCTCAAACTATTTTAGATTGAATAAAGTGCATTGTTTAATGTTCGGTTACTTTTCTCTTAAATGTACAACAATACTATAGGCTTTGTAGTAAAAACCCAAGTGCCACAGTCAACCCAATTATTGGTAGGAAAATGCGTAAGGTGTCCTGAAACTGGAATGACAGACTGCTGTGAGCTTTCCGGTGTGGGTGCTAGGAACAGAACCCTGTTTCTCTGCAAGGGTAGCGAACGCTCTTAACTTCAGAGCCATCTCTTCAGCTCCAAACAAATGTGTTTTTTTTTTTTTTTATTTACCAGACATCATATCAGAGTAAATTTAAAACATGTCTCAGGGTTGTATAGACCTGTCCTTTAGAAAAGTTGGTATTTATAGTTGCTTAGTGTTTCGTTCCTATTTTGCTGTATAGAAAAGGAAAAAGGAAGGATTTTTGCTTTACTTAGGGCATTGAGAGAAGACACCGATTAGCCAAGACACGCATGAAAGTTTTTCATTATATTCACACTCCTTCTATTGCCTGATATTAATAAAGTATGGGGTCAATTTCCAAACCACAGCATTGTCTTGGCATGTGTTGAAACGAATTAGGAAAACTGATGACTAAATAGATATTTTCAATGCTAACCCAAAACAATCCCAACATTTCCCTTGGTGCTGTAAAAACTCTTCTGTGTGTCCTGGGGAATAGACCACAGCACTGTAGTCTGAGGTTTATATATGAGGGCACTGGGAAGGAAAAGTCACATCTAGTAAGTAAGGTCACATTTGCTCACTGGTAACCTACCCCCTTCCACATTTGTAAGATGATACCAAGGTTCATCTCTGACATTTCTGCCTTACTAGCTTCTCCTAATAGAGCTCGTGTGGCGTCACAGACCCGCGGCACTCCAGACACCTCCTCTAAATATTCAACCCTTGGTCTGAAGAAATAGTCAAGCTGAGCAGGAGGAGTTCAATGCTATGATCTCTGTCTGTGCTCCTTGCCACTCATGGCTGCTTTCTGCAACATATCAGCTAAGGAGGAGAATGTTAGTCCTGAGGATAGGTGGTTCTTTGTGGCATTTAAACATTGCCCAAACTTGGACAGGGCAGTACCGAAGCTTTTCCCGGGCCATCCGTGAAAGGCTGTGGTGAAGGACAGCCTACAAATGGGCAGCAATTTAGGCAGTGCACCTGACTGTGGGGCCTAGAGGAAAACTCACAAGGCTAAAGCCAAAGTGGCTACAGGCACTGTTGAGTGCCCCTTTGGTCAAAGTGAGACACTGAGTCACCAGTTTGACACAATTCACTTGAGTGATGTCCTTCATTGAGGGAACAGCGATTTGTTCTCACTTGCATAGAAAATGATTCTGAACTTTGAATGTTCTGACTGGGACATGGTGTCTCTGCCTCTGGGAGACATGTGAAAGGCCGTATGCAATGCCACGGTGTTTCCCAGAGCGCTGCTTTTGATTCAGAAACTCACATCACTGCACACAGAAACCACAGATGCTGGGACACTCCCTGTGACCCTCAAGCCTAGCTTGATGGAGTGCTTAAACTTTGATACCCTGCACAGTTCACATTTCCTCTGTGAGCTGCCTATCATACAAGCCATTTCCTTAAAACATAACAGGATATGTGTGTATGTGTATATGTGTGAGCATTTCCTTCAAACATAACAGAATATATGTGTATGGGTGTATGTACCTATGTGGGCATGTGAGATCAATATAGATAAAGATGTGAATGTGGTCCTATACCCATTTTTCCTGTAGAGCAGCTTCCAAAGAATTGAAACCTTCCTACCTGGAGGCAGGGGAGGCTTCGCCTGAGCTTCAGAAAGTAAACAGAAGTAACAAAAGGTCCCATGTCTGTACAACAAAACTTATTAGGTTGTCTGGGGCTCCAAACAGCAGTATAAAAAAAAAGTGCGCCTCTGTTGAAGAAGGTGACTGGCTGGCTGACCTGTAGAGAGAGAAGGCATTACCAGTGCTGAACTTCCTGCAAGCTGTGCAGACGGCTCCAGGGTCACAGCGCTCTTCTGTGATCCTTCTAAGTAGCCCCTCAATGTATTGTTTTACTAAGTTGGACTTGGGTATAGCTCTTACTTTCTTTCTTTTTTTCCTTTTCCTTTTTTTTATTTTATTAATTTATTCATATTACATCTTGATTGTTAGCCCTTCCCCTGTTTCCTCCCATTCTTCCCTCCCTCCCACTTCCTCCCTTCTCCCTTCCCTTATGTCTGTGATTGAGGGAGACCTCCTCCCCCTATATATGCTCTTAGAATATCGAGTCTCTTCTTGGTAACTTGCTACCCTTCCTCTGAGTGCCGCCAGGCCTCCCCATCCAGGGGACCTGGTCAGAAAAGGAGCACCAGAGTTCGTGTGAGAGTCAGATCTCACTCTCCACTCAACGGTGGAGAATATCATGTTCATCGGCTAGGTCTTGGTAGGGGTTCGAAGCTTACTGCCTATATTCTCCTTGGCTGGTGCCTTAATTGAGGAGGACCTCAGGACCCAGATCTGCCTGTCATAAAGTTCTTCTTGTAGGTTTCCAGGACCCTGTGGGTCCTACTATTTCCCCATTCTTCCATGCTACTCTCGCCTAAAGTCTCAATAGGATGTCCTCTCTCTGACCATGAAAAATTTTACTTACCAAGCTCTTACTTTCATCTGTCCTGGGTTCCCTTTCTGGGGTGAATATTGTGTCTTCCTAGGAAGTCAGCCAAACAATAGCTGTTTATTGACATTTTAACATTTCATCTAAAATATTAGAAAAAAAAGTCTTGTCAGTGCTAAGGATGTTCATATCTCTTCTTATCCTTGTATCTTAAATATTAGTGCAGTGTAGCAACTATGTGCATTGCAGTTACGTTGTATTTTAGGCTCTAGGTTTTTAAGAAATAATTTAAAATATATGAAAGGATATGAATAGGCACTATGCAAACCCTACGCAATTATATGAGAGATTTGTGTCCTCTCAGACTGTGGTATCATAGGGAGCCTGAAACCAGCCCTCCATGGACACTGAGAGTTGGTGGTCTATTTTACTGGTTCTGTTGTTCAGATGGAACTCTTATTGATACAGCCATTTAAAAGGCAGGTGTCTTTTAATAGAGAAAATATTAAAGTATATTGGACAATACCACTGGTACACCACCTCTGTCAGATTGTGCTGGGTCAGCCCACTGGGTACAAAACTATGAGGAAAGTGATATGAAGAAAAGAAGGAACAGTATAGCATCACCAACCTTTTAGAATGGCAAGGTGTGATGGATTATGGGTCACAGGGTAACCGGGGTCTTATTAGGAAGGATGACTGGACATGTGGCAGTCTTGAGCACAGAATGCTTGGGAGAATGCTGAAGACATTAGTAGTTAAGAGTACAGCCATCCCTGGCTCAAATCCCAAAGTGCAGCTGCATCCTGAGGTTAAAAGAACAGAGCCCCTCAAACTGATCGCAAGACACAGCTGCCAATGCGACCTCAGTTGCTTTTCTGCAGCTTGTTAAATTTATTTCTCCCACCGTATTTCTTCTCACCATTGTTATTGTTGTCATCAACAGCTACCATTCTTTAAAAACTTCATAGGTCTACCCACTAATGTTTGAAGGTTTTCTGCATTTCATCTATGTTAGTACAGTGAGTGTCGTACGTGTGTGAGTGTGTGTGTGTGTGTGTGTGTGTGTGTGTGTGTGTGTGTGTGTGTAAGAAATGCATTATTGCTTCAAGGGAGAATAATAATTAGTTGCCCAAAGCAGTCGGGCAAGTCAATAGGGTTGAGAACATTTGTCTGATTAGAGCTTAAGTACTATCTCTGCTTCTGTTGTTTGAAAGACTTGAACTCTCATTGCCTTATGCACCACTTCAAAAAGCAAGCAGCTTCCAGAGGACCATCAATGGAGAAGGTGATTCCAGTGGATGAAGAGGCAGGCAACAAAGAGCTCGGCAAGATGACAGCATTGTAATGTTTAAGGTCTAGTCTGCAGGAAGCCAGGATGCCCATCTAACTTCCATTGACTCTAGATCATTCTTTGATCTTTTAATGATTATTTCATTAATCTGTTTCATACAAATCCCCAGTCTCCTCTCATGTAGTCATGTAGTAGCAGCTACTGAACTTTGGCGTATATGCTAAAGTAATAATAATAATAATAATAATAATAATAATAATAATAATAATAATAATAATAATAATAATAGCAGCATACACTTAACTTTGCACAATAAAGAAATAAAACGAGAAATGGCAAGCCTGAAACTTGCCATTAAGAGAATGTTTGAGTTCGAAGAGTACCCATCCTGCATCAGTCAACAAGTTGACCTTCCCAGAGTTCCCTTCAGCTAAATACTAGAGTTACAGATCTCCATGCTTTCTAATTAGAGAACCTCACAGGTTGTATAATCTTCTGAAAAACTTCACTGAGAGAAAAACTCTACATATTTAAGGAGATGATATAAGGTCCGTGCTAAAACGCAGCAGCTTAGAAGTATCTTATAGTAATTAATGTTGAAGGCTTCATTTTTCCTATAGATATATGCAGTGTGTTTTAAGACTATAACTTCTATAGCCTGGAGATGGCTCCCCAGTTAGGAACACTTGCAGCTATTGCAGAGGACTCGGGTTTTGCTCCAGCACCCACATGGCAACTTACGACCTTTTGTAACTCCAATTCCAGGGGCCCAAAGGAGTTTTCCTGCCTCTGAGGGCACTGTATGTACATGGTGCACATAAGCACATGCAAGCAAACCCTCATGTAAATAAAATAAAAAGAAATAAACCTTTAAAAAATAGTTTAAAGTACAACTGACCTTCTGCGATGCCTGTGTCTTGGGTAGCCGGCCTTGCTGTACCCTAGTGTTTCTCACATGGCTGCATTTTGGATAGCCAGCCTCTATGCTTTCTTGTGTTTTTCAGTGCTGCTAAGTGTTTTATCAGAGTCCATGCTGTGAAATTTCCTATTTTATGTTCATCTTTTTGCTCAATCTCAATTGTGTGTGCCAATTAATTTCCTGAGTTGGTAAATTACTACCAGATTTTGCCCTATTTAGAAACATTTTCCATTGAGTGGGCATGGTAATAGACAAACTGTTAGCACTTTAGCCACTAAAATCTCCAAACCATTTCCAAGCACTGAGAAATGACACTCTTAAACCAGCAAGGCAGGCAATAACTTTCCTTAAACTTAATAAAAGGTTTTAGGAACAGATTTAGGTAAGAAAAGCACTACTCACACAATCCAAAAGTATGTCCTTCATATCAATATTAAGAAAAAACTGGTTTTTCAGTTTGATTTGGAAATTTAAGTCATGACTTTAATCATTAAATGACTCTGGTTTCTAGAAGTAATGTGTTCTTGTTGTGGTTGGAAGACTTTAAGCAGGCTCTTACCAACAGATGTGTCTGTCACCAGGAAAGATTGACACGGTTTTTCTTTTATGTGTCCTGTACTGATTGTTGATAACTCCTTAAACTTGCCAATACTGAGAACAGAAATCAAGAACAGCAAACTCAGACGAGAATGGCAAAAACTGAAAAAATTGCTTTGTTTGTGGTGTTTTAGTCTAACAAGGTTATAGAATATATAGTTCTTCAAAGTAAGGTCTTCTTGACTTATGAATAAATGATGTCCACTCCTTATTGGACAGACAAGATAGTTTTTATCCACTGAACTTTTAGGAAAACTCAAACAATAAATCTAGTAAAAATCATCCCCAGCTGAGCTCCCGCAGGCCACTACGTTCTGAGAAAAAGTTCACTCACGTGCCTCCTCTGTCTCTTTCACAGGACTGTTGGTCAGTTGAGGCATGTCTCCATTTCCATTTCCCCATCTGAAAATTGACAAGGATATTATCCACTTAATAGCTAATTATGGCAGTAAATTAATATATGTAAGACACTATAACATATAGTTTAGTAACCAGTAGCTAGTTAATAGTTGTTTTATTGAAATCACTCTTTTTTTTTTTTTTTAATCTCAAATTTCTTCAACGTCTTACTGCACTGGCATTCACAGTGGTGTTCTTTTCCATTGTCCATCCTCTCAGTCAAATAGAAGAACACAAGGCCTGGAAAACCAAAGCTTTCTCTGAGACAAAATATGTCCTCCTAACACAATAGCTGACGGCCTGCTTCAGAACACTAAGACACTAGAGACGGTGATCTTCCACTTCATAAAAGGAAAGCATAATTCTGGGTCTATGCTGTAGGAAAGTGTGACACCCATGTGACCTGATACCCATAAAGCATCTACAAGCAAACCTGTACCTGGAGCAGAGGGAGTGTTCAGTGGCCTTTCTTGGGTGTAACGAGGAAACAAATTCAAATTATTTCCACGTCCCTCTTGCAATTTCTCTCACTGCTGCTTTCTCATTTGTTGTGCTTAAAATATGGGACATCAAGTCTTTTGACTGAAGCCGAGGCTGAGAACATAAATTGCTTATTTTCTTATTTAGATGCAAAGATTATTATCCATTTGTCTCTCATCAGAAATGAAGTAATCATTGATGTCCACATATGTCTTTTTTTTTTTAATCAAAGCATTTTATTATAATAGAAGAATGGTCATTTAACAGCTATCCTGGTTTATTTTAAATAGATTCTTGTGTTTGAGCTAGATGAAGGTTTTTGGCTATTTATTTATTTTTAATGTATTGTTTGAAAACATATGAGCTGCCTGTCAAAGTTCCCAGGCACTGTGTGCCATCCTAAATATTTCACTCAAGATTATAATCCTAGGTTTGAAGATTCTAAAGTAACCCAGGCAGACAGATTTGGATCACAATGTCTAAACGCACTGTGATCCCAAGGTTTCCCTGTGTCTCACATAGAAGTCAGATATTAAAAGAGTCCATTTATCATGATTCTTTCAAAGATCTTAAGGCAGTACTTAGCACTTACTAAATACTTAATAAATTGATTTTTGTTATCATTCTTACTAAACTAGTTTTTAAACTTTTCTTTCTCTTGTTCATTTTTTTCCTTTTTCACTTCTTTCATTTCTGTCTTTCATAGTCACATTACCCTTTGTGTGGTCTATGTGCTTAATCTCTTAACTATTGTTTTGTTTTTGTTTTTTCCATTTCTTAGGCCATCACATATTTATTGCCTGTTTCACACATGGATTTCATTGTGATAATCCCTGGCAACCAAAAACAGACTCATCTGTACTTTTGTATAGATTGCATTTTGGAAGAAAAGAAAGATATTCATCTAATAATTGGTAAAGCATGAACAGTTGCTCCTGCAACGGGCATTACAGCAGAGGGAGGCACATGCCCTGAGAACATGGAATGGAGAAAAATGACCTGCCAAAAGAATAAAAGCAGGTTTCCTTAAGTAAAGGACACTTAATCTGGGTGTTCAAGAATCAGCTACAGTTATCTAGGTGACAGTATGAGAGAAAACCACACCATAAGAATGCAAAGACCTTATCCAACACCACAGCAGGAAAAAAGAAAAAAAAGAACACATCAATTTGAATTCCTGAAAGATGAGCTACTATTCCAGAAAGCAAAGCTCAGCAAAGAATACAGAGAAAGTATCTAGTGATGGTGTGGCTGCCTATAGTTTTTTGGTAAGCATCACTGGAGGATGGAAGAGTGGTGTGGGGTAAATTTTTTGAAACATGGTCCCTGTTACAAAGTCCAGCTTTCAGGATGCTTGGGAAGAGATGCAGAGTGGTTTCCCCTGGGAAAAACATAATGGGTGTGGTCCAGAGTGATGGAATACAGTGAGCTTTTTTTTTTTTTTTACAAGGGAAGCAGTGGGGTTTAAGAAGGAGAGTGTCATGTGGGTGTGGTGGCACACACCTTTAATCCAAGCACTAGGGAGGCAGAGGCAGGCAGATCTCTGCGTTTGAGGCCAGCCTAGTCTACAAAATGAGTCTAGGACAGCCTGGGCTACGTAAAGAAACTCTGCTTAGAAAAACCAGAGAGAGAGAGAGAGAGAGAGAGAGAGAGAGAGAGAGAGAGAGAGAGAGAGAGAGAGAGAGAATGTTAAGATTATTCAGTGTTTCTGATAGGGAAAGGTATGATGATAATTTTAGAGGCATGCTGGGGTGGGACAAGGGCATGTACATGAATTATAATTGGACAATGTTAGCTTTAGATGTCGCTGAGTTTCCAAATAAAAATGTCCAGATAACTTAATACATGGTTCTGGTAGTCAGAAGACATCTGAACTGAATGTGTATGTCTGAAAATAATCTGTAAAAACAAGACAATTATGTATGTATATATACATATGTATTATATATATAATCAATTATATAGAGAGATATAATAATGTCCACCATTTCTTATATTTGATATGTAGGCAAGTCAAAGTTTCCCAACTCATACATCACAAGAGGCTCATGAGAAACTTGTGACTTTGGAGATTTAATAAAAGAGATGAAACAAATATATTAAACCACCTTCAAGAAGCATATTGAGAATTTCAAATTAGAATATACTTCCATCTGAGTTGGTCTCCTAAAGAATGACTACGCTGTAGGAGGACATTACAGGGAGGGTGGAGAGTTAAATCATTTGGAGTGGATGCCTAGAAAGCCAACGACCTGCTGCAGAGATCCAACTTTGATAGTGTGACTCTGTTATCATCTGTCTTCAATGTAGATATGGTGAATGAGACACGATGCATCTGTACATTCGTAGAGAATTGGGACATGTGTGGACATAGGTAAACAATAGTTTAATTAGCATAATCCCCTAGGTAGGACTAAATGATCTGTTTGTGTCTGGTTATAATGAACTATTCTAGGGCTTGGGATAGAACCATGGTATCTCTAAAGGCCTCATTGATCTCACAGGGACAGCACTATTTTTTTTAATGGCCACAGAACCATTTCTTTACCCATCTTTATTCTATGAAGAAAAGGTCACATTGGTTTACATGCTATCAGATGCTGACAGGTAAGGGAAATGTTTTCTTGAGTGTGTGCCTGCACATTAAACAGCAAGGACATATCCAGCAGTTTTAGTTTCCTTCTTACATATATGTTGATGGTGTGCAGTCTCATGTCTTTTCCTGTCAGTGTGACTCGGCTGTAAAATGATAGTTGTTTTCTGTCCTAAGTGAGGCTGTTGGACCCTGCCTAGATGCTCTTTGGCACCTAGAGCTGTGTGGTCAAAGTCAGACTAAGTATGACTCTGTGCTTGAAGATTTTTCCTCACTACTGCTGCCTCTTCTCTGGTAATGGGGCTTAGCAAAGCTTATTTTATCCCTCTCAGAATTCGTATGAATAATAAACACACGTGAGCTTTCACATACAAAGTAAATATTACTCTGAGCCATGATTATGGGAGACAGAAGAAACAAAATACACAACTACATACCAGTCATTGATGGTAACTGAGGAATTCTCTCTGCTTCCTAGACCTAAAGGAAGACACAAAAGGAAAAGGAGAAGTGACTCCAATTCCTCCATGCAAGGTTCTCACGCTTTTCTGTGTGTCTCATACCTGTGAGCTTAGCACACAGTGTTCTCGAAAATAATGCAGGACAGCCAGGCCCGGAAGTTAGAGCTGGTTTCTACCTCCAAAACACAGGTGACATATCTAGAGACTTTTTAGCATCTAATTTCTGGTGTTGAATATTCCCCCATGACCTTTCAAAAGTACCAGACCAGGGCCTTCAACACCTATAAGAGGAGGCTCACGGCATCTGTTATACACAAAGTTTTTTGTCTTTAAACCAGAAGTCTTATGTCCTTTCCCAGCACGTACGAAGCCACAGTGGGCTAATTGGTCCACACTTAAATGGTGAGAAATCTCCTCCCTGTTGGGCTTCCTCAGAGCCCTTCCCAGTTGAACTGTTATGTTGTTTACAATATTCTTCTTTATGACAATCTTTGCAAATCATTCTAGTTATGTGTCAGCACAAACATGTAAAAAGTTCCACAAAAAAGGACCATGATCACCACCACCCCCAAGATGATCTGCACAATGTATGTTGTACTTTGAATTTTTCAATATGGTCCCTAAAACCTCAGTGTGGAAATATTTAGAAGTAATATCTAGAATTTGAAATATTGGGAATCTTGTTTGTTTACTAATTTGAAGTAGGATCCGGCCGCAAAACTGAGAGTTTCCCGGAACTTCCCTGTAAAGTGTAGGCTAGACTCCCTTGTGTGTTCCAGGATAGACCTGAACTCAAGATTCTCCTATTTCTGCCTTCTAAGCACTGGTGGAAACTAGTAAAGTCTTTAAGAACTTTAAGTGTATTGAACTCATTGCTTAACATTAATGTTCTGGAAATTGGCTTCAAATTTTTCTGATAAAGATATGTCTAAAGAAGAACGATAATGGTGTTTCATCGTATCTTTGTGCTTTTTGTTACCTGTTCTCCAGGTCACGTGACTTTAAAGAAGAAACCCGGATGCCTCCTGTATCGCTCCAGAGTCCCGCCATGCCTCCTGCATCGCTCCAGACTCCCATCATGCCTCCTGTATCGTCGCTCCAGACTCCCATCATGCCTCCTGTATCGCTCCAGACTCCCATCATGCCTCCTGTATCGCTCCAGACTCCCGCCATGCCTCCTATATCGCTCCAGACTCCTGCCATGCCTCCTGTATCGCTCCAGACTCCCGCCATGCCTCCTGTATCACTCCAGACTCCCGTCATGCCTCCCAAACACATCAGGTCACAAGTGAAAAACAAAAACAAAAACAATCCCAAATTAACTGCGTCTTGTCTTATTGCTCAACAGATGTCAAAGGATTGAGAAATACGTTTCAGATGAACTGGTAGCATTACTTTTCCTATTCCCAGCCCATCCCACACAGTCTGTGCTTCTTCTCTGGCCACTGATTGATGTCAGTGTGAAAACTCTCAGACAGTAGACAAGAAATATGTCGTGGACTTTCTGGTTCTTCAAGCTTCTGTCTAGGAGCAAAGCCAGCAATTCCACACACTCAGTCCTGTTCCCTTCACGAATAAATAGAAAGCATGGGCTGCTTAGGCTACAAGAATACGTACTCTCATCCTCACCCAGAATGAGTAAGGCTTGGCAGCTAGTGAAAAAGAAAAAAAGGCAAGCTCTGGGGCATGCCGGGACAAGGAAGAGTTATTTCTCTCCCTTCCTCCTGTGTTCTTTCATAATTAGGACAAGGTTCTGGAGGACATTAGGGACATCTGCTACACAGGACACAACACCACCCTTACAAGCAGAGTGGTCCATCAGCAACTTATTAAACACATATTTATTGGTAGTCTGCAATGGCGATCAACATCTGAAAAGCTGTCAGCTCTGTGGGGGAAAACTAAAAAGCAACCAACATACAGCTTTGTCCTCCGTAAGCATCATGCCAAATGAGGAGCAAGTTCATACCTGTGAAATTAACACACGCTATTGAGCAAATTTAGTCCTAGTCAGAGTGTATGAATATGGGCTTCCTAAAGGAGGTGAAACATAAATTGAGAAATATAGATGTAGAGTTAAAACTAAGAAAATAAATGATGTGGTCATGAGGCAAAGAAGCAGGGCACATGCTAGATTACAGTCCCATAGCAAGAAGAAATGACTTATGTGGACATACAAATACACATACATTGATAGAGTTCCAAAATGCAAGAAGATAAATGATGATAGATAATAGATGGACAGATGATAGATACATAGATAGATGGATAGATGGAGATAGAGAAACACATGAGACTATATATATATGTATATATTTGTATGTATGTGTATATATATTCTATATATTCTATAAAACATATGGGGATGGAGCTACAAGAATTCTCTCAGAAGACATATATTTCAAAACTCATTCCTATGACCATGGTGGACATCTCTGAAGTAGTGGGAAGCTGAGAAACACAAACACAGAGTCACCCAAGACTCTGGCAAAGAGGGAAGAAAGATGTGTTACTTGCAGAAGATAAGAAGAAACACCAGATAATTCTCGAAGCAGGGTCCCTTAGAACAAAAGCAAGGAGCTTTGGCTAGGAAACATACATTCACACATCAAAGACTGCATTGCAGAAAGGGGCACACTGCAGAGCATGCTCAGTTTCAGATCAACCATCGTATGGTATTGTTACAAGCAAAGAATACACTGGATCATCTAAAAACGGTCAACCAGGAGAACGCATCTGCTTGGTGTGACACCAGGTTTTGGTGTTCATCTAGTTTTGACCATATGTCTCGGGCTCTGGGCTTCAGGTGGAGTAATAAGGCTGTGAGGTGGGCACTGCAGTGGTTAGCACCATTTTATAGTATGTAGAAAAGTTCTCATCAAATGAGATGAAATGCTCGAGGTCAGAGCTCAACGAACTGGGTTTGAATTGACATAGTCCATGCTCCAAACAGTCTGGCTCTTCTGTGCCCAACTGCTGGTCCTAGGTGATAATCCCCACCCCTCCCTTGTATCCAGCTGAAACTGACGATGGAGCCAAGCTTAAGGGATCAGATAAGAATTCTCTTTTCACATCCATAACACATTTTTAAAATTAGGTTGTTTCCTTACATCTTGGTTTTTGTTTTTCTTGTTGTTTTTGAGCATTTGTTTATTCAGCTTTTGCACTCTATAGTCTTCTTTACACTCATCCAGATGAGCATCTGCCAGATTCTCTCCAACTCCATGAGCTCTTTTTCACGTGGTTGGTTGCTTCCTTTGCTCTATGGAAGCAATTTGGTTTATGATGGCCTACTTGTCAATTATTGGGCTTAATTCCTGAGCAAGAGTGTCCTGTTCAGAAATCCTTTTGCTAAATCCAAATCCTGTAGGTCAAAGCACATGTTTGTTCTCAGAGATCCAGCACTTCACGTTTCACACTGATGTCTCTGACCCACTTGGAGTTGATTTTTGTGCAGCGTGATCGACAGGAGTCTAATTTCATTTTTCTGATTATACAGATGCATTGCATACATGTATGACATTGTCAATAAAAAATAAAATCTGGGAGGAGAGTAGAGAGTTTGACTGAACACAGGAGATCACAATTAAATATACCGATAGCTGTAATCTAAGGGTTCCTTTTGTCAGATAGGATGTTAGATGAAGGTACTTCTTAGGACATTTAACCAATAGTATATACACATATATGCTATTTAAAAACCTATAGAGAGTTAGTACATTGGATTGTTTTCATTCTAATTTTTCTTATAGCTGTGGTCTAGCATCCCTGATGTATAACTGTAAGGCAGAAGGTAGATACAATAGGCAGTTCTAAGAGAAGCTTTTCCTTCTCTTAAGGACAGCCTAAGTCCTGTTTGTGCAGCTTGACAGTCTATAATAAATCTCTAGTTGCAGTCTTAGCCTAAAATGTCAATTAAAAAAAAAGATCAAAATGAGGTTGATGTGGGACTTAGGCATCTCCAGTAGGAATGGGTCATGAAGAGCTGGGAGAACTCCTGCTGTATCTTGGAAGATATGTCCTCTCATGGTCAGAATCCTCCTTCCTTGAAGCTACACTTAGGCTGTCCTCTCTATCTCAGAAATAAAGGTGCCAGGGCATTTTCCCACATGTGTACTAAAAAGGGCTCTGCATCTTTAAAAGACCTTGGCTTCATTATAATATCATTTGCACTGTGGTTTAATGCCATCATTCATGCGGGCTTTTCTAAGGCTTCATAGGCTCACTTCATGAAAAGGAATGCACAATGACACTACAAACCTAGTCAAAAGCCTGTCGTTGGGGATGAACATGTTGTCAAACTGCCTTCTAAATAAATTTATGATGAATGCCATAGAGTGACTGTGACTCTCAGGCTGCATCAGAGAAGCTCCTTGATGCTAACACAGAGTTTCATATCTGGCTAAGTGCTGAGAATGAGTGACTGGTGGGTGAGTGCTTACCTTTAGTGGGATGTCTACATTACTCAACCACCTCTCTAGCCCTAAAAACAACACAGAAGAGAGGGGAGGAGAAGGATGTAAGAGATGAAGGATGGAAATAGTGGGTTGAAACCAAGCAGACATAGCAGAGCGGCGACACCCACTGACACCCAGCAGCTCTGGATACCTGCATGAGGTTGGACCCTCCAGTGTTCACCCATGGATAGAGGAGGTGTACAGGATGGCCCATCTCTTCCTAAGGAGCTAATGACTGCTAGTGGCCTCTGGGGGAGGGTATCATTTTCTCTAATAATGCAGTCACAAAATGGGGTTCAGATGAAAAAGAAGGGGATACCAGAGGAAAATGGGGGTCAATACAATCATAACATATTGTACATATGCTTAAAGCTATGACATGAGGTGAGGAAGAACATATTCTGAAACAGAGAGCCAATCCACCATGAGTTGGGAGAAGAAAAGGATCACCAAGAATATACCACCCATCTCATAAATATTCACATAAATTTAAATTCAGTAATTCAGAACCCACTGCTACCCCTCTTGTTTGAGAAAGACCACTCCAATTTCTCTTTCTAGTCCTTGCGTTGCTTTGCTAAATAAACATCTGTGGGAAAGGTCTGTGTCTCTCGATTGAATTCTCTCCTTCAAGAAGTCAGAACAGTCCCATAATAAGCAGTCGTAATACCGAATGCTCTTGCCAGCTCTCCCCGGTTCTAGAACATTGCTGTCAGTCACATCTTACTGTGTAGGTTACATGCTGGCTGTGCACTCATGAATGCACAGTATGTTCTCCTTGGTGTAGCACAAATACTGACAAGGTCCTACACAAGTAACAGCACAAATAAAGGAGGATGTAAAAAACTTCCTTGGAAAGGAGGCCAGTCTCCTTGTCCACTGTGAAGTTCACCCAGAGGTAAAGAATGGCCTGCTGTTTGACTTAGCCTGCTGCTGAGCAGTGGCATTTCAAATGAATGTCACTTGAAATGCGTTGGGACTAGCACCCGGTGATTGTCTTTCTACCAAGACAACACCTCACAGTAATAAAAAAATAATCTTTGGACAGCAGCCTCTTTTGGAGAGATTAAAATATAGAGGAATTGGCATAGGGCTCACAGAGGCAAAATTACAAAGTGTCACAGTTTTTTAAAAGTACTAAGTGATTTAAAAAATGTTTTTCCCTTTCTCTAGATGAGATGAGTGGATGGGGGGAAAAGGCTTGTCATTGGTCTTTAAGTTTTTTTTTTTTTTTTTTTTTTTTTGCTGAGTAAGTAAAAAGAAATGGAAAATGAGGGTTCTTCCAATTTCAAACTGTTTCAATATGGTTACTCATGTGCCCTACAGAGAATTCCAGAAGGCGTGAGCCCAGTCGCAAATCGCTACACATCAGCATTTTGCATAAAAAGAAAACATCCATATCTGACCCAAGCAACAATGAAATCAATACAGAAACATTTCCAGAGAAGTCCTGCAGATTTTTTTATGCTATTATAGCTAGTATTTCCTGCAAAAAAAATCTTCTGACTGTTTAATAAATCAACTTTAGATCCACAGTCCCTAAAGGTCATGATTTTCTTTATCATTGCCTGAGGAGCCCCCTGAGGAAACCAAGTGGCATTTGTTTGCCCTGCTGTTTCCATCCGTATTATGTGCTTTATCTCTGCTGGGTATTTTTTTGTTTGATCGTTTTGAATGCAGGGGTTAATTCATATCTTGCAGTCTTACTACTGAAACCCCTTCCGAAGCTTGCAGAATGTCATAAAATGAGCATCTGACCCACTTGGAAGCCAAAATGTTGCACTCGTTCCTTTGGCTTGGAGAAAAACAACTCAATCTGCGACCCACAGGCCACACACACCCCGTGATGGCTGTGAATGCAGCCCAGCACAGAAGCCCAAATGTACTTCAAATATAATTAGATATTTTGGCAATGTGTTGAAGCTTCATTGCATGATTCTCAAACATGAGCCTTGTAGATGGTGCTGCCTCTCAGTGTCAAACACTGGGCCACACCTGGACTTCTCAGAGAGCAGTATGACTCCCATTCATTACCTGCCTTTGAGAGGACTAACCATCGATGTCTCACCTACATTCTGTATTTTGGATGCCTCAGAAGGCAAACTTGGGAGGGCTTTATAAGTAGTGAAAGGCAACATAATGCTTACACGCCATCAAGAAATCCTGAGCATCCTTCGTAATTTTATTAGTGTGGAAATCTCTCTCACTCCACACTCACACTGAGAATGTCTGAAACTTGGCCCTGGTTTTGAAAGTTACTAACTCTTGAAAGTGAGATGTTAATACTAGATGAGACAAAGGAATAAATATTTTCCTCTCAATATCATAGTACCTCAGACCATGGAGAGGAGTACAGCAAAGAAACCAGTCTAAGTGAGCAGGAGAGATCAAAGCATGCAGATTTTAGGGCTTTGGTGCCCTTCTGTCTAAAGGACCAAATTCCTCTGTGGTGTCAACCATATTTCCTTCTCATTAAAACGCCTATGCGGTTCTCCATGGTATTCCAGTCTCCTCTTTGGAAACAGGGGATGTAGATAAGATTTTTTTGAAAGTATATGTTAATGAATATTTTTAAAGTATGCTTTGATAAATACCTCACGAAAATCTTCAAAAATATGTATCTGTTACCATTACTAGTACGTCATTACATTGCAATACCTTTAAACACTGAGGGTCTATTTGTTTATATTTAGATTTCTTAAACTACTAAGCACCCACTGCACTCTTTGGTGCATTTCAACTGGAGGACTACACAGTGAGTGACACAATGGGCAAATAGGCTGACCTCATGCTACGTCAATATGATAATTAAATATATATATAAACAGTCATTAAAAATATCATGATTGAACCATAAAAACAAAACAAAACAAACAAACAAACAAAAAACTCCAGGCCAGACATAGTGACAGTGCTAATAATCCAACACTTACATGACAAAGTGGGAAAATGGCTGTGAGTTCAAGCTCAGCTTGACCTATATAGTAAGCTGCCAGTTTGGGGCACAGAGTTTGAAATGCTATCTCCAAAAGCAAAACTAAAAGCAAAACCTAAACAATAAGAAGAAACACAAAACAAGGACACACCAGGTCAACGCAAAGCCATCATCCCACTTCTAAAACTTCATTCTGGGGCCATCAACTCCATTACAATTCATTTGATCAGCACACTCATTTCCCACAGAATGACTGCAAGAATTCATATGTTCATTGGCCATTTACAGCATCCCATTTTTCTAGTCCTGTACCTATTTTTACATAGTATATTATTCATTAAAAAACCAAAACAATGAAGCCCTTATGCTATTCTTCTCTAAAACTTACAGCTGAATGCATTTGCTCATAGTAGGCGCACAAAAAATGAGCAGAGAAAAATGTGTGGCTCAGCGCAAGTATGTTTAACACTGAGATGAAAAACTTGGCCTTACAAAGAAGCACACAGTATTCTTTCTGTAACCAGGTGTGATGGTTAGAGTCTGTAATCCCAGCTTCTTGGGAGACTGAGGCAGGAGGACCACTAGCTCAAAGCCTTTCTGAGCAATTTAGACAGACCCTGTTTCCAAAGTTTAAAGGTAAGAAGTAAAATAGTGGGATGGGATGAAGATAGAGCTCAGCTACACACACACACACACACATACACACACACACACACACACAGAGAGAGAGAGAGAGAGAGAGAGAGAGAGAGAGAGAGAGAGAGAGAGAGAGAGAGAGAGAGAGAGAGACAGAGAGACAGAGAGAGACAGAGAGACAGAGACAGAGACAGAGACAGAGAGATGCTTTTCCAATCTCAATGTCATTGTAACCTTGTGAATATAAGTATTTCTATAATCATAGATTGGGCAAAAGCCAGTGATAAAGAGAATGTATCTCTGGACATCTTAGCACTTAGCAAGTATGTAATGAAGTCCTGAATGTAGAATGTTGGAGGCTTAGATTAAAGCCCTTGTTGAGACTTGGATTGCATTAGCAGCAATCATTGAGAAATGCTGAACTATTCAAGTATGAACGTATGTGATGCTGTTAGCTGTCAGGAAGACATCTTTAAGAGATACCATCATGTTCTTGCCCTTTCAATGAGCATGAAGATTCCTTCAAAATACATTTGTTTTGAATTAGAGTATATGTGTGTCTGTGTGCAGTTGTGTGTGCACGGGGACACACATGGGCACGTGCACGCACATGCATGCGCACACACACACACACACACACACACACACACACACACGCCTGCATTTCTCCATGCTGTGGTGACTCTCACCTTCATGGAGTGTGGACTGGATCTGGATGACAAAGCAAGCACAGAAGCCCAGAGGCCACTGGAAGACCATGCAACTGCCTGGCAGAGAGCTTCCGAGCAGTAGGGATGCTGTTCTGTCAAGTCACAGCAATAAGGGTAGAAGGAAGAATGAAGGTTCATGAGTGATGATCAAATTCATCAGAAACCAGATGCACAGGACTGGAGGACCCAATGCAGCTTTGGGTGGTGAAAGAGAAATGACATTCAGACACAGGCAGGTTTTTGAACCCGGCGTTTGAGTGCCTGGGGGTACTGACTGTTTAGCGAAGGAAGTCCAGGGGGATGCTGATAAATATGGTTAGGCGTGTTTACTAATTTGCCTTGTAGCTATGCCAAATAGAATTACTTGGTGAAGTTTGAAGTTTTAAAAGTAATTAAAAATTTTTCTGTGAACTTTTACTAATTGTACGTTTTAATGGGAGCAATATGATATTTTAACACAAGTCACCTTCACTGACATATCTGAGACTATCTTTTTTTATCATTACTTTATGCCTGGGACCCAAGCTACCCTCTTCTAGATCTTTGTAAGTATTAAAGAGATTTCTGTAAACTAAGGTCTCCCTAGTGTGCTACCAAACACTAGAACCTACCTATTGCTTCAATCTAGTTATGTTTTTGCTTGTTATCTAACGCCCCTGCCAACCTTACTGACCTCTCGCTGATCATCTTTTTCCCATGTTGGGATCCATCCTGAAGTCCTGCTTATGCTATTCAAGTGTCCTGCCGGGAGCCACATCCCAACCTTTCGGATCAGATATTAAACTGTGTGCTCTAACGCTTGACGTGGACTATTTTATGGGGAAAACAAATTTCTTTATGGATCGGTATTTCCTCAAAACTGTTGACCATCAATTAAGCTATGGCTTAAGGCTGTACATTCTGCACCTCCTCTCCCACCCCCACCCCCACTGCACTGTTATATAGACACTGTGAGTGTCTATATAATCAGTCCTATGTCATCCAATAGCATGGAGGTCTAAACCCTGAAGACGGAAGTGAATGCCTAGCATCAGGATTTCTACTCTGCCATTTCTTTGAAAAGTGTGGCCAACATTTACCTTCTAACGCCTTAGCTTCCTCAACTATAACACGGCGTCACTAATATCAATTAGACTCTATTTCAGTAGAATGATCTTAAAGATTCTCAATACAGATTGAGGACAGTCACCTGTCTGTTAAGGGACCATGTTTTGGGCAGCCTTAAGAATGTGTCCCCTTTATTAAGGCTATGTTGTGTCTCGATGGACTAAAGTGTTTAGACCTTAGCTGCTCACCAAGCAAAAAGAAAGTCACCACTCTGTGTTTCAGATTAGTCCAAATTTGTCTATTAAAAATAATCAGCCCAGGCTGCTAGATAGCTTGCTTACCAGGTAAAGGTGCGTGCCATCAAGACTGATGGCATGAGATGGCCCTCAGGACCCACATGGTGGAAGAAGACAGACATCTACTTCTGTCCTCTGGTGTCAGTATGCGACAGTTAGGCACTTCCAGTTACACTAAGTCTTTTTAACACTTTTGTTTAAAAATAAAAAGCCCATGTTTTTAAATGGCGTTTAAAAATGATGAGCAGAAGTTGAACTCACCCATAAAACCTATTTTGTGATGCATTTTCGTTTCTTTCCACCTGAAGTTTAGAGTGCTCATTTTTTCTTTGTTGTTGGACGGATGAAGGTATTATAATAAAAGACAACATTGAACTTAACTCTTTTTGTGCTTTTTTGGTAAATACCCATTAAGTTCTATATGAAATACCCCAAGATAATTAAGTCAAGAATTAAAAATATAGTAACCACCCCGGATAGTCTCAGTAATTCTAGATTACAGTGGTGTCTGATATGTGCTAAGCTTCATAGTAAGGAACTGTTAAAATTGTTGGGATAACTACAATGAGCAAGTTGGAATGTGGGAATCACAGTCAATGCTGTTTCCGATACAGGTAAACCAGATAGCCAATCTTATGTTAGAATGATGACGGATATGACTTTGTGGCACACAGCTTCATTTGACTCACAGACCCCTCTCACATCTCCTAAGCATGGATGCTAAATCTGCCTACACATAGAAATTATTTAGCTGCAGATTCAGTAAGAGACTGATGCAGATAAATGCCTATGAACATATGTCCGCTTAGAGGATGGTTATTTGCTCACTTCTAAATAATTAAACACGGCAAGGCAGCACCGCTCCCCCTGACCAGAGAGGAATCCTGGGTTGTCTGGGTGACCTTGAGTTGCACCAGCTCAAGGATCAGATAGTAGAATAAACTTGGTGTTTCCTAAGCTCGGCTGCAGCTCCACCACTGTGTAAGTAAAATATTTACATATCAGATAACTTGGGTGGGTACCGAAGTTTTGTACTTCACATCTGCTAGGATTATTATAAGTACAAATATCTTAATCCAAGAAAAACCTCACTAGTGTCATCTTTGATCTGCTTAATTTATTAAATTAATTTACAAATTTAGATAATTACCAACGATATCCTTAAGGTTTTTGTAGGATTACCACAGTGACTCAGACAAAACTGTGCTCACTCGGCGGTCTTCGCTTTCATGTAAACAGTGTTGGCATAACTTATCTACTTTATGATCCATTATAAACAATATAATCGAATTACAAGAAATACCTGGCTGCCTGAAATTTGTATTTATGAACCTCAATCAGGGGTTTTGAACTCAAAGTTGACTGCACGAACGAAGAAGAAGGAACTAATAGAAAGCTCTAGATAGAGGTGTTGATCCACTAATAAGGCCTTAAGCTTGACAATTAGGCCACAATGGTGCTGAACAGGTTGAAAAGCCATTGTTAAGACAAAAGTTAGAAATTTTGGACATCTAGTAAGGTGCTGACTCTTTGAAGGTGAGAAGTGATAGGATTAACTAAGGATAAATGCCAAGTTGGTGTTTATTTGAGCTAATTACTGACTTTTTAGTATATGCACATATGAACTATATTTTGCATAGTAGTCTCGGCATGTTAGCAGTTGTAGAAATTAATTTGTAAATATAAGAATGTCCTCTTCCCATCAGCTGTATTATGCTATTCCATAAAGGGAAACCCCTACGATTTAGGGTAAATGCTGATACTTGTAAGCCTAAATCACAGAAGACAATGGGATAGAAAACAATCTAATTGCTTTGAAAATAGTTACTTATGATGATGTTCTAAATTTTTTCATGTTTGAAAACAAGCAAAAGAATCAAAGAATTCGTTTTAAAATCTTCAACCAATAGATACCAAGGTTACGTATATTTGTTGTTAATTACATGTAACTCTCTGGGCCCTGTTTCCTTCATTCAGAGATGACACAGTATGTATAGACTTGTTAGTAATGTGTGAAACAATACACGAATGCACATGAAATATGCTGACACATACAGGGTATTTGATTAGAGGTGTCTATTATTATTTTGATAGGTCATCAGTAGTGAGTTATTTTCAATACAAATGTATTCGCTGTGTTTGTGTTTGTGAGAGATAGGAAGGGAGAGAAGGACACATGGACGGAGGGGGAAGGGGGAGGGGAGAAGGGGGAGGGGAGACGGAAGCAGGGGGAGAAGAGGCATTCCTGGGCTGCAGCCAGCACGTGGAGGTCAGAGAATAACTGTTCTTGCCTGTCTGCCTGTTTTGGGGATCCAAAAGCAGGCCCTCAAACCTACATGGCACTCATTCTCTCTGGCCCCTGATGTGATCTCTCTGGTCCCTGATGGGAGGTTCCTATAGCAACACCTGGGAGCCCCTATTTATGCTATTTGAAATGCATGCATACATGCAGGCTGAGATTTGATCTTTCTTATTTTACAATGAATCTTTCTCTTCTGCTTGTCTATCAGTCGTATGCACATGTGCATGTATTGCTGCTTATTCCTATGCTTAGAGGTCAGGAAGGAGGTGGAATGCCCTAATTCATTACTCTCTGCCTTAATTCCTTGTAAAAGAGTCCATCACTGAACCTGGATCTCAGCATTTGGGCCCGGCAGCCCTCAGTATTTAAGCCTTGCGCTTCGTCTCCCTCAGTAGCCTTATACCGTTGCGTTTCACTAAACTTTGCAGTCTTCCCTAAGTCAGCTCTGGATTCATGGGAGTCATAGTTTATAAACACGGCAATGATGGTAGTTTAGGAAGATGTCTGCTGACAAATACCACAAAAGTGGTACTTTCCATTCACCCAGAGGAACTTCACAAGGCTTCTTCCGGGGTTGATTTTACTTTTGTTTTTGTTTTTAATGAAATCCAGAATCGATTGAGCCAAAACCCTTCCATGGAAGTTCATGTTACATAGTCATATTCCAGCCATGCACAAAAGGCCCATTTTCAGATTGGTAAAGCGGGCATGATTGTTTCAGACTATTGTTGGATGCTTTATAGGTCTCCCTAATGCGCCTGCTTCCTTGCTTTGGTGCTGGCTTGGTGCCCGTGTTATTTCTCGGCTTCTTGTGTGTGGGGTGTGGCCTGTGCTCACCAGTTACCTTGGATCATGAACAGCTTTCTGGCTGGTGCTTTCCGTTTTGGAGTGTGGACGCGATTTCCTTCAGGCAAGCCAAGCAATAAGTACGGCGAGCCACCTGGAGAGGTCGCCTGTGGGATCAGTGCAGTAGGACTTGTTGATAGGGTGTTGACAAGACACTGGAGACAAAGTGCCATCCATCTCGCCAGTGCACTGGCTATTTCCTTGTGCTTGTCTATGCCTTTTCTTTTCTTTCTCGGAGGTTCATCACTGCAATCTGAAACAAGTGTCCATCTGGATTGGGGTTACCGTGAGCAGAACAAGGGCAGACTGAAAAAGCATATACTGCCTGGAAATAAGACAAAGTTTCCTCATAGATAAGATTCATTCTCTGTTCTTTTTTAAATAAAAATGAGTTAATGGAGGCCATAAAGGAACACCCCAGTGCTTGCTAAAGTTACAATTCCTCTGAGTGTAACTTTCAATTTTTTTATTAAATGTTTTTTAAAATTTTTTACATACACATTTATATTATTACACATATATACAATAAGCTACCTAGAACAAGAAGAATCATGAAACAATCAGCAACTATATAAATGTTATATTCTTAGTGTTTTGGCTATTTGTATTTGTCAGCCTCGAATAAAACATCTTTCCTGTCTTGGTGTTTGATTAACAATAGCGTGCTTAAAACTAAGTGAGAGAAAAGTCTAAAATGTTGTAACAGAAAGAGAATATCACTACTTTTTTTTAAATTTGTAAGTTGTTTTTCCACCCAAACCACAATGAATCCATATAAATTGTAGAGGAGGAAGAGGGTCCAATCATTTCCCTAAACTCTGCATTACTCTTCCCTGCTTTAAACTGATCCCTTGAAATGATTTACTTTGGACTCTCATAATTAAATATCCCTGGTAATGTGGGAGTCACGCCACTTTGAAAAAAGAGAAGGTAATGCGTGAGGTATTAGCTTTAGGAGTTTATGAGTCTGAAAGTCAGCATAATAAAGCACCACAGTCTGCAGGGGGTCCCCTGGAACTGTGTTACCTTAGCACAGGCTTCAGGGGAGCCCATGCAACTGTGTTACCTCAGCACTTAAGTGTAAAAATGACCTTCCTGCTTAGACAGACTTCTGCCCCACTCCTACATACATCATGCAAATATATATTTACAAAAGAGGCCTCAAAACTTTGCTTATTTAAAAAACATATTAAATAAATTATCTTGCTTCAGAAAATTACATTGGCACTGCCAGAATTAGCCTGTGGTGTATTATTTAAATAGATAGTCTATGCTTCCATGAGGAATGAATTTGCTACTTCCATAACTTTAAAAAACGAGTAGGAAGAAAATCAAGATATCCTTGCCCGTAAATTATGCAAACAGAAATTCAGATGCCTCTGTGTCATACTAAATGGTTTTCCCCCCACCACAAACAAGCCTCCTCGCAGGGAAGAAGGGCTACAGTCCACACGCAAGGAATTCTCTTACGAAGAAAATAAATTTCTTTCCTCAATGTGACACAATAAATTCTGCTTTAAAATCGTCTCAAAATATCTGAGTCAGTGTCACACTCAGTTGTGGAAGACGGCGTAGTCGATCACAAACTTGCTGTTCCATTTGCAAGATGGGTGGACAACATTCCGAGTCTCACTTTAGAGTGAGGTAGAGATCCCGCTTGCTCCACACTGTGTCTGTTAGTTACTTTAGCTCGGAGGATAAAGCGCAGAGGGCAGGAGCTAAAGGAATCTGAGCTCAGAAGTCTATCTGACTGTTAAGTTAATCACCTTCATTAGGAGGAATGTAATCTATTAAAAGCTCCGAGTGTGTGAATGTGTAAGGTTGGATGCTGGGACGTAGAGGGTCAAACCGATTTCATTCAGATTAAAATACACAAATTACTCTGAAAATTGCCCTCTCTTCCTCTTTGCCTTCCTTCCATGTGCTCACAAATGACCCAGTTTACAAGTATGCAAGCTCCTAGTCTCTCTGGCTTAGGCTCCTCTTCAGCCGAGAGCTCTCACAAAAGCGTCCGCACAGAGAAACGGCTGTAATCAGTCAAGTCGGAAGCTGACACACTTCTTAGAGTTCTGCTTGCCAAAAATAGGATTTCATCTGTTCTGGATTTTTTTCCCCCTACCTGAACCAGTTAATGTAGTAAAACGCTAGGCTTTGAGGATGGCAAGATGGGGGGAGCTGAGGTTTCGGTAGGTGGCGCTTCAACACAGCCCACCTGCCTTGGCTGCCACGAGGCTCTGATAACTAATACCTGTAGTGCGTCCAAGAGGCTTGGCCCAGTTTGCTAGCACTCAGCTAGGCTGCGATCCCAGGCAAGAGATGTCAAATGTGGGTAAGAGAACCTATTCAGAAAAACGAAACCAAATGTGCGTTTGGTAACTGCCTTTACACCTGTGCACGGATGCGAACACACGTTCGTACCTGCATTGTCTCTGTTTCATAAGCTGAAAATCAAAGTAAACTTATTTTAAAATATCAATGACGTATAAGCTTTATTTTAGAGGGGAAAATCTGTAAAGCTCCAGTAATTTTACTTCTGATTCTTTGATTGGGTTTCAGAGTCATGCCATATTTAGTGTGCCATTTCCCCCCTTATAAAGGCATCCTGGACTATTTTAATCCTTAGTAGCTTTCCCCCTGCTGGGGATATTTAGCTATTTAGATAAACTAGTATATGATACTGTCAGCATTTCTCCGCCTTCAGAAAGAAAAATCAGTAAAAGGGGCTATCTCCAGCAATGTTCGCCAACATGGCTACAAATGGACACATAGCTGGATAATTAAGAGGACAATAGGCAAAGTGTCCTTGGGGAACAGGTGTAGAGACGGCTGAAGAGAAGTACCCTCTAAAGGGATTCACTGTGCTAGGAAAGAGACCTCTGTCCATGGATCTAAAGATGTCTGCGAACCTCACCCCAGAGAAGATGCAAGGGGATGGGAGAACTCTCCAGAACCCACCAGGCCCGGAGTGAGAAGACAGGGCTGACAGCAGCTCCTTTACACGCTTTCCTGCTACTCTGTCAAGCACTGCCTCTGCTACTTCTGATGGTTGTGTGATCAGTAATGCTTTCTTGATCTCTTCTCAACATACACTTTAGAAGGAATTTTGTTTGAAAATACTATGAAATAGGGAAATTCTCTGAGCTCTCTTTTTGATAAAATCTTTGCCTTTCAGTCTATTGCTTTGGATTGAGTTAATTTAAGATACACACTTTCAAGATACTAGATCTTAAAAAGCAAATAAATGGAAGTCATTTGCATGACTATTATTTCACACATTTGGCTACATTGACATGAACTATTATATATGAAGGTATGTATTTGTAACTACTGAGAAAATAAAATCATTAAAAGTATAAAAGAAAGGAATAAAAAATGGTTTGCTGGTTCTAGACTATATGCTGTCTGTTCTGTAATTCATAGAACTTTAAAACATTAGCAGACAGGTACATTTGGGGGTTCTGCTATATTTCTAAAAAAACATTTTGAAGAACTAAGCATAGTTCTTCACTCCTCTTCTGGATATCTTGGTAGAATTATCACAGGTTTGAAATGAACGAACGTAGGAGATTTGTGAAACCTTCCTTTTTGTCAAAACTCAGGCTGCGAAGTGCTGTTTCAGGTTTTCTCGCTGAGAAAACCGCAGGCTGCTGCTTCACCAGGTATTAATGTTCCTTCTCGCTTCTGGGTGTTTTTCGTACATCTTTCTTATGAGGGAGAAGGAAAAACGTGCTCCAAAATTCCACAACTCTGTTATTTGAATATACTGACAGCCGTTGCTTCGTTGACTTTTCATTACAGTCTCGAGGTTAAACGAAGTCGCCACCATCAGGGCAGCTCTTTGCTGATCCCTTGCCTAAATAAAGTCTTTTTCTCCTTTCAGCTTCCTATCCCCTACCCCAACAAATCCATTTGATTTTCAGCAGAAGTCACGTTTAAACTGCGTTTAAAGCCTTCAGGATTTTTGTTTCCCACTTACCCCTAAGGTTTTGGGCCACAGAATGCCCGCAGAAAGGAAAGGATGGCACGAGGCCCCTTTGGCATCTGTCAGCCAGGAGCTCCCATCTGGGCCCCTGCTGGGCTCAGAGTCTGGCCTCCTCCCCAGCGAAGGTCCACAAGGCTCCAGAGCCCAGACACGGGAGCATTTGATGCGAGACTGGCCTAATGAAAGTCCAGCATGGGGCTAAATGAGTTTCCACCAGTGCCGGGTGAGGGGCTAATGACGGAACCGTTCCCTGGGCTGCTCAGCGCTGGGATCTTTGTCAGGGCATATGGCAGTTGGCTTTGTGCCTGGCTTAGCGATTTCCTGTTAGATTTATCCCCAGAATGTTCTCTTCCTAACCTCCCTCCTCTGACTCGCTTTAGCCTCGCCTCTTTTCTTCCTCAGTGCTCTGATGGTCTCCTAGTTGGAGTGTTAGTGTTGTATTTTAAGATGTGGGCACAAGGACAGAGAAGGGCAGAGAGATTATTGACAGTTATACCCACTGTGGTCTTTTCTCTCATTTGCAGCTTGTAACTAAAACACACATTTCTTAGAACCAGGGGGACTCTCACCTTGAAACTTGTTGAACACAGTAATGCTGACAGAAGTGTTCGTTTCTAGTGTGTTTTTCTTCTCCTCGGTTTTACACACTATGATTCATGCGATTTAGACTCTTTGATGTCAAATACATGATTTCATAATTCTTTCGCTTACAAATTTTAGGTGAATATATTACTGATCAATTCTTAAGTCCTGTGCAGAATAAGAATAACCTTGATTTATTTTTTAAAACTATGCTTGTCTTCGGTGTACCCCAAGTGACAACAAATGCAAAGATTCTCCTTCATCGGTAAATTTGCAAAGACGAGGTTTGGTTTGGGGATGAGCTTTGGTTTGATGTGGGAGAATGAGCAACATTGTTTGAATTGATTTGGGGGAAGTGCCTACAATAAACATTACCGCACTGCCCAAATCCTAGATACATTTTTACAAGTACACATTTTGCTTTTCTAAAATACATAACTCATTAAATATTGACAAAACCAGTGCCAACTTGCATATTTTAACATTGCCTGTGTAGACTAGTTCTTAAATGTGGCTTGTTTAAGTCTATAACGTGTTCCTACACCAATATTTGCCTTGCTTGTTAAATTATAGACAAAAGGGTCAAAATTTAAAGAATACGATTATATGAAGCCTTGATGGTGTATTTTATCCATTATGTTAATAAAAGGTCAGACATCTGAGAGCAGTGGGATCAGGTAGACGACCCTGAAGCTTAGAAAATGTGATTTCCCAATATAATGGGTTTAGTTCTAAAGCGCCCCCATCCCCGTCGTTAACCTTATGCTTCTGACAGAAAACTTGGAGACTTAAATACAATGTAAAGTGTCATCGCTGCAAGGAATTGCCCATCCTAACCTACATATGAGCAGTCTTTCCTCAACTGGTACTGAAGGGTTCTAAGAGAAGCTTCTACCCAGTCACATGCTCTTTGCTGAATGAACCCATCCGCTGCAAGGTTCCACGGACTCCAGAAGCTCCCCTGTGTCAGCCTCCAGGTCACTGATAGGTTCTTAACTGAGACTGTTTTCTGGTAATTTGCATAGTGCAGAAATACCACCTCGTTCCATATGCTGTATGCCCCATTTTAATTTATTCCCATGACACGAACTCCATTAATATAATTTTGGAACAAAGTGAGTGATAGGACTTTTCTGTGTCACAGAAAACTAAGCCTGCTTCTTAAACAAATATTGCTTTGAACATGCAGGAGAGGGGCTGCGGGGGGGGGGGTGCTGCTTAGGCTTGAGGAGCTGGGTTTGAATCCCCAGGATCAAGTAAAGCCAGGAATTGTCAGTACATGTGCATCTCAGTTCTGGGGGAGTGGAGAAATAGGTGGATCAAGGGGTTTCCTGGTAACACTGGCATAAATGCCAAACTCTAAGTTCAATGAGACACACTGTCTCAAAAAACAAGATTAAGAATGGACACCTAAAGTCAACTTCTGGCCTTCACACCTACATATAAAGGGAGAGAGTTCACCCATAATGCATGTATGTGGGGAGAGATAGATAGATAGATAGATAGATAGATAGATAGATAGATAGATAGGAAAAAGGAGGATGAGGAGGAAGAAAAAGAAGAAGAAGAAGGTCTAGTTATTTATTTACATTTATTCTTGGTACAAACTATTTGCAAAGTATTTTCAATTCTATAATATTAAAATAAATACTACTAATTTTCCTGTACTGTATACCTTGCTTTGTAAAGTGTAAATAATGTTCTTAAGGCTGTGTTAGTTTTTCTTCTCTTGCATATGATTTTAAGGCTTGATGTGTATCAATAAAATAATTTCTGATGGCGCACACCTTTAATCCCAGCACTCAGGAGGCAGAAGCAGGTGGACTTCTTTGAGTTTGAGGCCAGTCTGCTTTACACAGAGAGCTCCGTGATTAGGGCTACATATAGAGACCCTGTCTCGGAAAAACAAAAAATAAACAAGCAAAAATCCCCCTTTCTCTCATTCTGTTATCATGGTTCCTCTCAATGTGATTTTTTTTTAATTCCTGAGAAGGGAGATAATATTGAATAATAAAAATAATTTTTAAAAAAAGAACCCTAGAAAGTCAAGAAGCTGAATCATCATGAAAAATCTGTCAACTCATAGGAAAACAGTGCTTTTCGTAATTCTCACACCATCAGCCTGTTGGTCTAGTTTGCAGCAGACATGACTTTCCATCTTCTGATGCCCTTATCATCAAGCCATTGAGATTTACACAGTGCTGGGCACAGGTGCAGAGCATTGCAGAGAGGAAGGATACACAGACATGCTCTCTTCCTGGCTTCTGATATTGAGGTCTTTGAAATATGCTCTCATTCCGTCTTGGACATCTAATCTCTCTGAACCACAGCTCTGGATGACATAAACGTGGGGTCTGGAGAAGAATTCTTATGGGTTTATCTCAGGTGTTAATGCCTGGATTGACTATAATTGACAGGGGTCACCTGGGTGACAATAAGTCAGTGCTTATAAAGACACACGGGGCCAAGCCATGCTAAGTGGCACACACCAGGATGGGCAAGGCCATAAGCCACTGAACGGGCTGCGTGCAGGTCATGTAACTTGCATCTTTCTGTTATTCATACTCCTCTCAATTTTTAGATGATTAAGGCCTTGTGATGAGTGATATTTGTTCCCAACTTGACTGGATCTCGATTTACTGAAGACATCAAGACACATCTCTATGGTATCTGCAAGGGTAACTCGGGAAGATTAATTAAGGGAGAAAGCCACATGGTTGTGGAAGGCAGCATCCCATGAGCTGAGGGTTGGATGGATTACAAAGGGCAATAGGAGAAAAGAATGCAAGTTGAGCCTCAGTATGCACTCTTTCTGCTTCCTGGTCCACCAAGATGTCAAGATGTGAGCAGACTTCTTGGACCAATTGCGTCCCCTCCAAGAATGACACAAAATAAACCTTCATTTATATGCTTGCCGCTGAATGTTTGAACCCTGCAGTGAGGAAAATGAGTGATACTGCTGTCCGGGGAAAAAAAGCACAACAGAGCCAAGAGTCTGCTTATTCACACCTGGTTCTTGCTGATGACTCCGATGACTCCTTCTATCCAAAACATTGGTTGAATAAGTGTGAAAAGCATCTATTCAACAATTATAGGAAAAGATAAATTTGTGATTTTGAAAGTAAGTGTTGATTTTGTCTTTGCCGGGAGCAAGTTTTATCTCTGTGTGTACATGTGCGTGTCTGTGCTCTTGCCAAGGACAGGTGTGGGCTTCGAACCTGGGGCTTGATATCTCATCTAGCCAGCAAGCTCCAGGAATCTGCCTGGTCATGCTCTTTATGTGGGTGCTTGGGATCTGAACCCGGTCCTTGTAGTTTTCTGGCAAGCGCTTTATACACTGAACCATTGCCCCAGCCCTATAATGTAGGTTCGCATGTAAGCCATCTAGTTTCTGAAGCTATCTTTAGGACATTTGCTACACCTGAGAGCTGCCTATCAGGTCTCTTGACATTCTCCTGTGGAGTCCTAATCATTTAGTGTGTTGGAGCTATTAGCCTAGAGAGCTAAAATGTGAGTTAGCATTCTCTTTAACTATCAAGAAAAAAATAAATGTTTATATATGTATATGTATATATATATATATAGTCCCTCATTTGTAAAGTATAGATTTACATATATTTAACAAACTACTAATACCTTGAATAACTAATAGAATTTGGCAGATTGATAACCTTGGAGAGTCTTTTTATGTTAACCATGAACTAACTATATGGTTAACTATACATTAATATATAAAGATTATAATGAGTTTATTTCATTTTTGACCTTTTGCTTTGTAAAGATAATTTTTACTCTAAAGTAAGCACACATTCCATAGTATTTACAGATAGACAAAGAAAACCCTTTTGAATATGTATTTACACATATGTACATATTGATTTATAATTCTAAAGAAATGACACCTTAGTTTTGGGTTCTGTATTAATTATTTATACCCTAGGCTTAAGTTCTTAACACTTATAACTCAACTAGGGAAGAATTTTTATAGATTTTGAAGCTATACTTTTAAGAACTTGATATGTGATAACCAATGAAACATGACTTTTTAAAATTTATCTGTTTACACGTCAATCCGTACATGAGGTTTTTTTAAATATTGGAAACAGATACCTTCCTCATACAATATATTCTGATTATAGTTTTCCTTCCCTCACTCCTAGTTCCTCCCTCCCTTGCCTCGCCTCTGGTTCCATTCCCTTTCTGTATCTCATTAAAAAGAGAACAGGCTTCTTTGAGATAAGAACCAAACATGACAAGATAGAAAATAAGATGAAACAAATATTTTCATATTGAAGAGGTGTTTTAATTTTAGCTGCCGGTTGGTTTCAATTCTCCAGCTCAGCCAAGTTATAATCCGTTCTTCTCTGTTAGAACAAACTCTTAGATGTCCTAAAAATTAACTCATGCAATTTGAAGATGACGAGCAATTCTAAATGCAGGGAAATTGTTGGCAGGACACAGGAAACAAAAACTGAATCTGCCCAAATGGAGGGAATCTAAAGGAAAGGTCACTGTGTGCTGTGTAGTTGCTGATGGAGGCAAAACTCATTTTCCCTGTTGAAAATGCACAGGTGTTCCCACCAAAGTACAGTTTTAATTGCTAGCAATATAGAAATACATTGATCTGCCGGATGTGGATTTATAACAATTAATTTTGGATCGATAGCACTAAGTGATATCAATAATTCATGCTGAAGTGAGTTTTAGACTGGTTACATGACTTCCTTCTCAGATGATGCAGAACGGGTGGGAACAGGCAGGAACTGGGAGGCATGATGGAGCCACAAACCACAGTCATTCTACAAAGAGATTCAGAAGCACACGTCTATGGCGTGGCACTGCATCTGATGAGCATGCCTTATAACTCCGTATTAGAACTGAGGTATCTTTAACAACTAACTCTTGTAAGATACAATTTTCCTTACTATTTTTATCTTTGGAAATCACATGTTTACTGCCGCCCAGACAGTTTGGGATGATCTTATCCATTGGAACATCAGTACATATTAATTGCTGGTTATAAATTGCCTTATCTATTAAGAATCTCTAAGAATGATCTAAATATGTCTGTTCTAAAGGTAAATTATATTCTACCATTGACCATAGTGTTTACAAAGTTCACTTGAAGTTTTAGTTTTAAGCATGTTTTTCACACATACCATAATTTTTCACTTAGAGAAATCCATACAATACTTCATGAATGAAATGACCTGATTTGCTTTCAGTCTGGAAGTTCTATACCTGGGGTAATCATGCCTGACAGTGAATATCTTGTTAACCTGAGTCCTGGAAATATCATGTTTACTGTTTATAACCTGAGAGATTCCATCATGTATATGTGTTGATTGAGGGTATGCCATACCAAAGTATCCTGAGACTTTATTTCTTCTCATTTGAGGCTTCTGTGGGTCTCCTCTGTGTACTTGAAATATTAGAATCATTTTAGTGTCAGGTCTTATACTCTTGTGTGAGTGTGAGCATGTTATAATAGAATAATTACCATAACCCATGTGAGCCGTGCTGAAGTTCCTTTGAAACAAGGTTAACATGGCCACATTTCTACTGGTGGAGCTCACAACTCCAGTGTTCTGCCCAGAGGGCGTGTGTATGAACAGCATTATGCAACACTCTGAAGGACACCTTTTGCTTGCATGTTCCAGGTATAACTGGAAGACCTTTGACATTGACACAGCAGCAGAGTTGGGGTTCATGTAGTACTCACTGGCTTGTACATAAAACATCTTTACAAGCTGGACACTGTAGTCCATTTTCCCTTGTTCCTAAGGCAGTGATTTGTCTCCATTCAGTTCCTGGGCGTCTTAAGCCAGGTATTAATTCTAAGATACAGTGCTCCGTATTAGGGAATGGCTCCCAGAAATTATTAGGAAAGAAGTAAGACTCAAAACACCCAGTAATCTAAGTTTAGGAAATTCATATTTCTCCCTGTTGTGACAGTTTGAAACACATCTCCTCTTAGAGTAGGCACCATTGTAAAGAGTATTTTCTTTTTGTTTTCATTGCTACTGTCACTCTCAGTCTTCTACATCCTTGAAGAAGGGGACACCCTCCTTTCTTTTATAAACCAGAAAGAAATGTTAAGTATGAAACTGAAGTCTGGGGCTAGCAAAGTGCCCCTGAAGGACACCAGAGCCAACATTGGAGTTTAATTTACTCACTTCCCCCTGATGGAGCTGACTCCTTTTTCCATTTCTGAAATACTACTTTTGCTTCTCTACGAAACATGTTTTCAGTTTGCTTAGACTGTCTAAACTAACGCACAAGATATGAGTATTTCCTATTGTTAAGTAAAAACCAGTCCCAGTGAGCTGTGTTACCAAGGACAGAAATGGAAACACACAGTATGCGTAGTCTTGACTCAGAGACAGAACACCTTTTTCTCCTGTTTATCCTTAGTATTTTTGAAAAGTTTTGTCCAGACATTAAGGTGGAAATATGATCTGGACTCCAGGCCTTGGGCATGTGCTCAATCAAGCATAAGATTTAGGCAAAATCTAGGTTTGATATAGTTATTAGAAATAAGAAAACAAACATTTTGGCTAACCAGAGAAGGTTGTTCTTGTTTTATTTATTCAAACAAATTTGTTCTCTTTTATGAGCCATGTGGAACAGGCCCATGATAAGTGTGTACAGGGTAAACAGCAGCTGTATGGGTGACAATTAACTTCCATGGATTTAGAATCACCAGGGACAAAGACCTTGGGGTGTATCTAAGAAGGAGTGTCCTGAAAGGGTTATCAGAGGAAGCAAGAACCTTGTAAATGTGAGCAGCACATTTTCCTTGGCTCGAGTCTTTCAGTGAGTAGGAGAAAGTGAGTTGAGTTCTGCACGCTTTCCCTGTGATGCCGACACAGTGTGTCTGGCTGCCTCTCGCTCTGTTGTGTGGTGCCTTTCTCACTGTGCTGTACCAGTCGTCTGTGAGCCACAGTGGGCCCTTCATTCCATAATTTGCTTTTGCCAGGTGTTTTGTTACAGTATGAGAAAGTAACTGTTACATAGGGTTTCAACGCCCACATCAATTTTGAAGATACATTGTGACAAGACAATGCTGATAACAACTTGAAGCTAATTTGACAAGGTTTTTCTACAACAAAAGATTATTAAAAGCCTCAGGTGAGCAGTAAGGCATATTTTGAAAATCAATTTTTTTTAATCTCATAGAATTTTCTTAGAATTTATTGTCATTTACTTATTAATGAAGACAAGCTATCAATACAAGATATGTGACTCCCTTGAATCATTTTAGTAGAAGCATAAAAATCCTCCAGAAAAATTGATTGCTGATATTTTAAAAAAATCAGGCATGAATGTCTTAATGATTTATGAAGAATTACAAATCAAGCCAGGTGGTGGTGGTGGTGGAACACACCTTTAACCCCAGAACTTGGGAGGCAGGGAAAGGCAGATCTCTGTAGCTGGAGGCCAGTGTGATCTACAGAGAGAGTTTCAGAACCCCCAAGACTACACAGAGAAACCTTGGCTCAAAAAAAAAAAAAAAAAGATTATAAGCCAATAAATTAAATAAACGTAGATCAAATCTTCAACACAGTATATCACACACACACACACACACACACACACACACACACACACACACACACAGGGTGGGGGAGAGTTATAGGGAGATGAATGCTAATACTCAAGTTGCTTCCCCGCCCCCTTTTGTTTTTATCAGTGCAAAGCTCCATCCAATGGAATGACACCTCTGTGTTAAGGTGCGACTTCCGACCTCAATCACCCTAATTACGTTATCCCCCACCTTAATTAGCCTAAGTATATATAAGCTGTCAGGAGTGAGCCTGGAGCCTTGTCTGCTAGGTGAATCTAGATCCTGTCACAATGAAGGTCAACAGCAACCATTATATGAATTATCACCTCTTCTCCATTGAAATACCTAGTCAGAAAAAGCACTCAGAGGAAGGATATCAGGCTACCAAGAAGAGACTTGATACCCTATGAGCATATACAGGGAAAGGTAATCCCCCTCAGTCACAGTCATAGGGGAGGGGAATAATGGGAAAATGGGAGGGAGGGAAGAATGGGAGGATACAAGGGATGGGATAACCATTGAGATGTAACAAGAATAAATTAATAAAAAAATTAAAAATAAAATAAAATAAAATAAAAAAGAAACAGAGCCAACACATATAGATAAAATAAATAAATAAAAAGACAATAACAATGTTGGTGAAGCCATGGAGAAAAGGAAAGCCTTCCTTATACACTGATGGCAGGATAAAGCTAGTGGAGCCATTCTAGAAATGGTATGACTATCCTTCAAAGGTTAACAATAGAGCTACTGTGTAATATAAGGAATCTCACTCCTGTATACAAAAGAAGTCAAGTCAGTATGTCAAGAGAGATCTCCTCCCCCATGTGCATTGCAGAGACACAACAGATTTAAAAACAGAAACGAATAAGCTTAAGCTGACTGGTAAATCTATTGAAAGTTTAAAAAAGGACCATCTACAGGAAGGAAAACTATACAAAGACCTTAAGGAAAGAAATTCTGTTATCACAAACAAATTGAATGAATCTGAGAGTTAGAGAGATGGAGAAATGGCTCAGTGGTTAAGAGTGCTTTCTACAGTTCCCAGAAGCTGTAGTGGATCTGACTCCCTCTACTGGTCTCCATGGGTTTTCATGCATATGTGAATATTCATAATCAACTATAGGCACACATGCACACTCACTGTCTTAGTTACTTTTCTATTGCTGTGACAAAACCCTATGACTAACTTTTAAAAGAAGACATTTCATTCAGGGCTTATGAGTTAAAAGCATTGGTGTCCATGATGACTGAGCAAAGGCATGGCTGCAGGACCAGCTGAGAGCTTACATCTTGAACCACAAGCTGGAGGGTAGAGACAGAGGCACACTCGAAATGTTGATGCTCTTTTAAAACCTCAAAGCATGCCTACAGTGACACACCCACTTCCTCCAACAAGATGACACCTCCTAATGCTTCCCACAGAGTCCTACTAACTGCGACCAAGTAGTCAAACATATGGGCCTCTCAGGGCCGTTCTCATTCAAACCATGATACACCTTGAGAACCTCACATTAAGGGGGAAAAACAGACACAGAAAGGAAAGTGCTCCAAATCTCACTTTCTATAGAGAATCTACAAGGAGTGAGGAACATGAGGAAACTGTGAGATGTTGTTCAGAGATTCTAAAGCTTTGTTTAGACAAGAGAATGAGTTTTTCAGATCTATGTGCAGTGCACTGACTATAGCCAACAACCAATAATATTGTGTACTTGAAAGCCATTCAGTGTAGGTTGTAAATGTCCTCTATACACACACATACATGTGTACATACGTACATGTGCACGCAACTACACACATGAACATGAATGCACACACATACTAATGAGCATACACAGCTTTGCACATACATACACCAGACACACATGCCACACAGCTAAATTGTGAATGGATAGAAATGCTGATTCACTTTCCTGTGGTATTCATTTCATAGTGTATACTTATACAAAAATATTGCATTAGAAAACATATAATTTTAGTTTTGAATCAATTCTATATCAGTAAAACAGGAGGAAGGTCTATAATATAACATTTATGCTGTAATTTACATGAGTATTAAAACTTCACTTCAGTTTTAGGTGGAGTGCACTACGGTTTGTAGCTCCTGAACTGTGGCAAGAACTGAGCATGCATGGTAGGATTCACAGCACCTGAGCTACAGTTTGGGAAAAGTTCTAACAGGTCAAGCAGTTTGATTAAGTGATATTGAATCCATCATCGTGCCAATTCCACAAGTACAGACTGTAGGAGTTATCATGTCCACTTTAGAAAGACGGAGCTATGAAAAGATTAACTGCTCCACTTACTGTCGTATTTAGGAAGTAGGAGATCCAATTTGGTACTAAGCTAAATAGAAAAATGTATGCTTTAACTTGTATGTTGTTCTTAAGTAAACTTGTCAGTAGATGTTAATCTGGAAACGGGTTAGCGTTAGGCATATAGCTCAGTGGGGGATTGCTTGCCTTGGCCCTATCACACACACACACACACACTTTAAACACCAGCTAAGGGGTTAAAACTAGATTCTTAAATCATGTTTTTAAAATGCAAATAACCACACACGCACAAGAACCTGCAAGTCTTAGCAAATTATTAGAAGTGTCCTGACATCTGTTAAGCAAATGATTTCCAAATTTAAAATTCATGACAGAGACTTTTCAGCCGCTTATTCAAAAACATATACTGAGCCCCCAAAGACTGCTGATGTTTACCCATGAAAAATATGAATGAGCAAGACAGAGGAGAGGGGTTTCCCTGATACCGCATTTTAGAATAAGTCACATGATCAAATGTCATCTAATGGCATCGGGCTGATTTTAAATTATGAGTACTTCTTTCTACAAAGAAAACAAAGACTGTGTGGCAGATGCTCCGTATGAAGCATGCTTCGAGTCAGTTGAGACCAAGAATATATCAGCTAGGAATGTGAGGACAGGGAACAGAGAACAAAAGCATTTAAAGGCCATGCAAATTTGACATCTGAGTTTACTCCAGATTAATGCTTTATGATCAAAAGTATTAAAAAAAAATATTACCTTACACTTGTCTGCAATCCAGAGCGTGGGAACTAGAGGCACGAGAAGAGGGTCAAAGGCATTCTTGCCTAGACTGCAAGTTTCAAGGCTGTGGAAGGATGTCCCTGACGAGCAAAAGAAAGTTACTGAAGTACCCCTGTTAGATATTGGATAATGACTGATGACGGAATAAGCTAAGCATCACTCATCCTGTGGAAACCAAGCATGCCTCCTTATGACATGAGTGAGAAAAATACCCTCAGGTAGTATTGGCAAATCCAGGTACATTCAGGAATAAGCATCATTCTTCCAATATGATCATAGCAAAATACCTGAGCTCATAATGTTAAAAAGTAAGAAAGAATTGTTCTGGTTAGAGAGGTTTAGTTTCTATCCAACTGGCTTCCTTGGTTTTAGCCCAAGAAGAGGCAAGCACATTCTGGTGCCAAGTCAGTGGTGGAGCAATGCTGCCTGTCTCATTGTGGTCAGGAAGTGAACACAGAAACAGGAGGAGCCCAATAGCCGTGATTCCTTTCAAGGTCACCTCCAGTGACCCGACTTTCTCCCACTGGGTTCCCTTCCCTAAGGTACTCCCTTCTCAAAAGCTCTTCTACCTTGCAACAGCACTAGAACCTAGGAATGCTTCAATTAATGGGCCTTTGAGGGATATTTACAATCCAAGCCATAATAATGGGCTTTCTCATTTACCAGCAAGATGTCCATACCTAAGGCTGATCCATTCTTGAGTCAATAGAATATTCTTAATTTCTAAAGACATAGGACTATATGGCTCATCCACTAGTTGAAATCTGTGTGTTGTGTCATGCTTAACAATGACAGCTTTGTTGATAATCTTTGATGTTTGGAAGAAAATAAGCAATTGTTTTAAGTATAAATAATAAAAGATTGCTTATTCCCAGACTACATGGTACACTGACAGATGGGTTCCCTTCTCCATTGGTACAGAGACACACTTAAAAGGCTTTCCACACTCAATGCCCTCTGGGTGATGGGGCCCATCCTTATGCAAATCGGTACCTCTGCTATGTGAATGGAGATTGTGGAGCTATGCACATGCTCTCATCACCAGTGCCTTAGTGCAGGTATACAGATTTTCAGAGTTGCAACATTTTTTTTCACACGGGTATTGCTGTTGCTTGTCTCTTTTCTCCCAAGCCAAAGCTTTGCAGGCAGCTGCCTCCCTCACAGAGCATCTCTGTTGATTTCCTTTGGCCTCTCGCTGTGATTACTTGCAGCTGGGCTCCATTGCAGCAACATTTTTATATCGTGTACAAGATTAGAGCAAACAAATACTCCAGCTACAGTATTCTCCAATTACATTAATTTTATCCACTGATGTCTTTATTTCCTTCCTTTCCAATTTAGATCTGTAATGTGAAAATTGGCCCTATTTTTGTGCCTATTATGATGCTCTGAATCCTCTCTTTCTTCCCACATGGTGCTTGTTGCATCAGAAGACTTCACAGACAGACTCTTCTAGTGGGAACAAGAGGACTGTCCTTTGTTTTCCCTGAAGAATCCCAGAGTCCCACGATAAACTTTCCAGATTTGGAATTGGAGGAAACTTGCTCCAAATGCACACCAGGAAGAGTGGCAATAGTTATGTCACCTCTGCCACCTAAACCTTTAATCTTTTCACCTTAGGCCAGAACCATGGTGGTGAGATCTGGAGAGAGAATCAGCATGGAGCCAGCACACAGAAACTGGAGGTTTAAAAAGGAAGAGAAGACAAAGAGTACCAGTAAGAGGCTTTAAAAAAAAAAAAAAAAAAAAGAGGTCAGGAGTAAAGCAAAACATGATTTTGCATGCTGTGGCTATGATATTGGTGGCCCAGAATAATAGAGTCATCTAATCTCTTTTTTAAAAATCTAATCAATTAATCAATCTGTGTGTGTGTGTGTGAGAGAGAGAGAGAGAGAGAGGAGGAAGAGAAGAGTGAGTGAGGAGAGAGAGAGAGAGAGAGAGAGAGAGAAGAGAGAGAGAGAGAGAGGGAGAAGGGGAGAGAAGGAGAGAGAGAGAGAGGAGAGAGAGAGAGAGGAGAGAGGAGATGAGGAGAAGAGAGAGAGAGAGAGAGAGAGAGAGAGAGAGAGAGAGAGAGCAAGTGCAGGTGTGCCAACCCATGTGTGTGGAGGTCAGAGGCTTTCCATTTGGAGTCAGGACTGTCCTTTCACACCAAGGGTTCTGGTAATCCAACTCAGGTCCTTAACCTTGGAAACAGGTGCTTTTGGCAGTGAAACCAGGAAGCCAGCCCTGCCATTTCTTATTCTGTGATTTATGACAGAGCAGTCGAGGATTCTCCTGAGAACCAGTGTTTTCCTAGAAGAAGAACTAAATGATCAACTATACACACTCAGGGCTGAAAAAACAAACAAAACCCCTTAAAAGCCATTAAAATGGGACTCACTTTTAGTAACACTTTTATAATGAGTATGTGTGGTATGTGGTGGGCGGATGGTACCAATTGCCTGTGGAGACCAGGAAAGAGCATCCAACATCCTGGATCTGGAGTTGCAGATGAGTGGCCCAATATGGGTACCAGGAGCTGAAGGATCCTCTTCAAAAGACAGCTATGCTCTCAACTGCGGAGCCCTCTCTTTAGTCCTGAAGGCATATTTAAGAATGAAAAAATAGCTATGTATAGTATGCCTGTGTAGTGATACACACCTAAACTTGGAGGCTACCATAGGAGGACTGTCACAAATTCGAGGCTAACGTGGGCTATAGAGTGAAGCTCTATCTCAAAAGACCACAATAAATTGTAGGCATAAGGTTATTGTGTAGTTTAAATTCTGATTTTCTGTCTAAATATTGTGTAAACTCTGATCCCCAATTATCCTCCTGTTATGTAAACAAAGTATCTTACAGCCAATCAATGAGCAGGGGAAAGAATAGGGCTGGACTTCCTGCCAGCTGTGGGAGGAGTCAGGGAGAGGAAAGGGCAAGCTAGGAAGAGAGGTGCAAGGAAGATTAGGAGGAAGAGGCTGGAGCAGAGGAATGCTACAAAGTGCAAGTGTCACTGAGCTGTTTGCTGGGAGTAAGACAAAGTAGCATAGAGGGTTAAAAACAGACTTAAACTGCTCAGATTGTGTTGTGAAGCCTTGTATTATAAAAGAGTCTCAATTATTTGTGTGATAGCTAGGTTAAGAAATAAGCTAAAAAAACAAACACAGTTTTATAAAAATAATTACAACAATTGGCACCCAACACAGAATATCAGAATTTAAACTATACAATAACCTTATGCTGGCAATAAATAAAGTTTAAGAAATAAATATCTAGAATGTATTAATATCTACAATGTAGACTCATAAACACACACGTACACACACACACACACACACACACACACACACACATATATATATATATATATATATATATATATATATATATATATATGTTCTGCATGTTGTGCTTACATTAAGGAAATGTTCAAAGGAGCAGTCTCCATGAACCAAAAAGAAAAGACTCAACTTTGGGTCAAGAAACCTGCATTAACTGTGTCCAGTATTTTGT